>NC_054555.1:30207400-30297400 GCF_017654505.1 Polyodon spathula | reverse complement strand
ACCATCGCAGCACCAGTGCAGTGGAATTGAAGCACTATTAATACTCCACCATCGCAGCACCAGTGGAGTGGAATTGAAGCACTATTAATACTCCACCATCGCAGCACCAGTGGAGTGGAATTGAAGCACTATTAATACTCCACCATCGCAGCACCAGTGCAGTGGAATTGAAGCACTATTAATACTCCACCATCGCAGCACCAGTGCAGTGGAATTGAAGCACTATTAATACTCCACCATCGCAGCACCAGTGCAGTGGAATTGAAGCACTATTAATACTCCACCATCGCAGCACCAGTGCAGTGGAATTGAAGCACTATTAATACTCCACCATCGCAGCACCAGTGCAGTGGAATTTAAGCAGAAACACTTTAAAGTTTTTTCTTATTAAAATGCAGGTTGAGTGTGTTTAGTACTAATATGTTAATTTTGTTTGATATATTTAAATGTGTCAATATTGAAATGAGTCTCTTGTCAAATCCCATCTGTTCCACTGTAGATCCAATCTCTAAAGGTCCACTTTATTTGCACAGTGAGTGCTTGGTGCCAATGGAGTCCTTTGAAGCAGCTCAGCCTTTATTAATGTGGCCTTTCAGGTGGTGAGATTTGCAATAAGGGACCTTGAACAGCAATCCATTTGGACAGCATCACTCAGGTAATAATGAGGCTGAAAATGAGTTTATCATGAAAACTGGGGGGCATTTTGAAAATATTAAATTAAATGGATTGAATTAGATATGAGTCGCTGAACATGTATGGATAGACTTGTGCAGTAAATATTGTATATTAAAAACAAGGAGACATTCAGAAAAAGGAGGAGGCTGCTCTTGTGTTTGGCACGTTATGTGCTAAATTTTTACAAACTGGCCAGTCAGCATGGAAGTGTTAACTATAAGACTATGTAGAAAATTATATTTTACTACCTAGTATTAATTTGAATAATCTAACAACACAATTCACAATAAAAGGATCAATACCTTGAAAAGACAAAACCTATAAGAAAATAAATAAATAAGAATCAGAGTTGTTCAGCAAGATTACAATATTTTTCTACCATTTTTAAATTCTTGAAAACACTTGCAAGCTACACCAGTCATACATGTTCCTAAATGTCCTTCACGCAACCTTTAGACACCTTATAATTCCTGCTTCTTCCTACCCAGGGCTTTTCCTCCTGGCTTGCTGTGTCATTGCATTCTCGTTCTCTACTGAAGGAATCACTACAGAACATATCAACAAGCCAATTGGCTCATATGTGAAAACATGATATCACTTTGCAATACCTTTGGGGAATTTAAAGGTAAATAAAATATGATTCCCTACATTAATCATACTTTACTATATTTATATGGCAGGAAGATTGATTGTCAGAAAGTTTGACACACATTATAATATATATTTACTAATGATATGGGTCGTTCACTTAAAAAAAAACACACACACACTAGAGAGCACATCACCAATTTGAATGTTAAAAAAAAGATTAATCTTTTTTTTCTAATAATCATGATTTAGCTCATGAACAATTAGTCTTAATATGTTTACGTTTATGTTTGTGTTCCAGTCTCCAGTTTTCTTTGTCTTTGTGGTTCTATAAATCATAAATGAGGCGACACACCAAGAAGTGACTGGAACCATTAACTGCATCAGAATTGTTTTTCTTCTTTTCCAAAATAAAAGTAAAATGCAGCTGCCTAGAACCCTACTTCATCAAGCCTGGGTGCCGGGTCATTAAGTAGGTCTTGTTTTTTTTCCCTTTAGCAGGATTTGAATGAATGATCCTTTCACTATCAGGCAGGCAAAGTGAATGCATGGATATTGTAAGGAGATGCATACTGATTGACTGGGTTCTCTTCATTGTGTTTCGAGGCTGTGTAATCCCAATGGAAGCCACTCACCTAGGTGACCTGTGGTGGCTGCGGTGCTTGCTTTCCCTTGCCTTGATGCATCCATTCCTGTCTGAGGTCTCCTCTGTCGTGACTGCAGGCTCCAGCTTTCCTTCATCTGCTTTGTAAGCTTGACAATTTGATGTGTCACTGCTACAGAAAGATAAAGGGGAAATTTAAATGCTTTGTCATCTAGAACAATAGTTAAAATCAAATATAGTTGTGGTTCCTGTCTTGAAGTAGGAGGCTTATCCACCAGTCTTTTATAGCTCGTTTCTAAATTCAGATCTTCCCAGTACAAGTCTAATTAATTCACTGTTCCATAATTCACAAATCTGGTTAATTTATGGTTAGGCGACAGTAACAATACCCTGTGCATATACATACACTGGACAGCCTGCAGTAACAAGACACTGTGCATATACATACACTGGACAGCTTTCAGTAACAATACACTGTGCATATACATACACTGTGCATATATATACACTGGACAGCCTGCAGTAACAATACCCTGTGCATATACATACACTGGGCAGCCTGCAGTAACAATACACTGTGCATATACATACACTGGGCAGCTTGCAGTAACAATACCCTGTGCATATACATACACTGGGCAGCCTGCAGTAACAATACACTGTGCATATACATACACTGGGCAGCCTGCAGTAACAATACACTGTGCATATACATACACTGGGCAGCCTGCAGTAACAATACACTGTGCATATACATACACTGGGCAGCTTGCAGTAACAATACCCTGTGCATATACATACATGAATATATTTCTGTATCTCAGCCAGTACCATACACTGGGATAGTTCTGTATCTCAGCCGTCTCTTATATTATGCACCCTGCGCCTCTGGCTGTGTGTCATGCCTTTCACATACTTTATTCCAGACTCCAATAAAATCTGAAGCCTACCAAAGTCGGCATTCAAATGAGCTGTCAGTTTAAAAGCTCCCCTTCACATGCTTCAATTGCCCTGACATTCCGAGCCTCATTTTCACATCTCAAGGTTGTGAGACATTGAGGAAAGGCTTTAACAAAGGGAGCTTAATAATAAAAGGGAGGGGAAGAAGAGATCACGTGCAAGAAAATAACGGTATTAACTTAAAAGCCCTTCATAAACCCATACATCTGGAAAACATTGGGACCAGCTTGTCTCAGTGCTTTTAGCTGAAGACAGAAAATCAATCTGACCTGCTTTTGAATCAATAATTGCACATCACCTTGCAACAGCCACAGAATAATATCTTTATTTGTATATAGCGCCTTTCATAGTGGCCCACTATCACAAAGCACTTTACAGAGGCAGGCTGTGAACTGTGCATTATATGCAGAGTCACTTACAGTAGGACATTGATTTAACATGTCATCCGCAGGATGGAGTACAAGGAGATTAAGTGACTTGCTCAGGGTCACACAGTGAGTTATATTTTTTCTTGGTATAGGTATGGAACACACGGGAAATATGATTTAATATGATTTTTTTAAAATTATAATCTCGTTATAAAGTCAGCAAATGCATATGCAATATCAAAAATGAGATAATAACATCCTGGCATGAATGATTTGTTACATCATTGTTAATCCTTGCAAGCACCTTATATGAAAACAATACTATAGTATACTGTAGTTTTGCACTAAACCGCGTGATCTATAGAAACGGTGCAGATCTGGACTGCCACACACAGCATGGGAACTTTCTTCTTTTTTTTTTGACACCCAAGTTCACTCTGAGCAACTTCAAAGAACACAGTTCATTCAGAATTCACTTAGATCTAAGAAAAATAAATCATGTCTCATAGATACGTTTCAAAGAAGCGATCATTTAGTACTGAAGTCAGTTTTGGTCTATTTCTTAAATGGAGAAATCCAACTGTCAAACTAAAAATAGAACAGAAATCCCAGAAACATGAGCCAGCTTTAAAAACTAAAAGCAAATATACTAGTGGTACATGTTATGGGTGGTTCTAGTCAGTATTCTGTATGGCTGTGCATGGACTGTATTGCTTACTATTATTATCAAGCATGTCTCTTTCAGATTGCATAGGCTCTACCTGTCACTTCCACTAGGGTTGGCACCTGCACAAACTTTCTTGAAAAAAGAGGCATTAAAGGTATTTGACAACCATGAATCTAAAAGACTTGAAATGCAGGGCAGGGCTTTTGGCCATAGTTGTACATAGACAGTTGCTGGAATGCATTTCAAAACCAGATGACATTTCAATACAACATGAAAACTTTTTACAAAGCAGAGATTGCAGAACAGCACTGGTCACCTTTATTATTTTGCAATTCAAAAAGAAAACCCAATCATCTCTTTAGTTTGTTCCATCCTGAAATATGTTTTATGTTCTGCATGTTGCAACTGCGGTATTTTCCAACAGGTACTCATTAACCATAGTGACTAATAACATTTAAAGCAGCTCTCTGCAGGTAGAGGAATCACCTTGAAATAATTGTTGAATGTAGTCCTGGTCTGCAAACTCCTGGAGGAAATCTACTATCAATTAACTGCTCATTTCCCAAATAAGGAAACCACACCAGCTCTACATTCAGCATGACACTGTTGTTGGTATTTAGTATTCTGTATTTGTAACAACCTTGAAAGGAGTATCAAACTGGTTTATACATTTTATCTCTTCTGCTCTACCTTTTAAGGCTTAGCAATTTACAAGGAGTATCTCAATATCGTATTTTGAAAATAATAAAATATATGAAATGTTTACACCAAATTTACTTAGCATAACTTAACTGAGCAAAACTGAACATTTAAAAAAGATTACCCCTTTGCTCCAACACGCATGAACGCCAGCATAAACGATTTAAACTAAAAGTACACTTCAGCTAGTTTTAAAAAGAAAAACATTATCACTTCTTAACATCTGCTCACTATGAGACCATTTTTAAACAATATGCTATTCTTAATTGTACAATTATAGGCAATTATGGCAATTTAGGAACTTCGACTTGATGTGTTTGATTGTAACCCACCAGTGATCACCAAGGGTGCCTTCCTACCTTGAAATGTATTGACTGACTGATGTAATGGAAATTTCAGCAGCTAAACAAATAATAATAATAATAATAATAATAATAATAATAATAATAATAATAATAATAATAATAATAATAATAATAATAGATTGATATAACTGTATGGATGTGTTATTAGTCAGTTTTCTTGATTTCACAGCCCTTATGTTTGGTTTGACTGGTAAAAATGGTCTTCAGGTCAGTTTAGAATTGTCTGTAATTCAGAGTCATAAAAAATGTAATCCAGTAAATTCATTGCATTCTGAATCTTTATAACACAATCTTTTCAAAGTGTCTTCAGGACACTTCATTGTTTGACAAAATGCAATCTTTTATTTCCTCCCTGTAACAAATAATGCCCTATGTAATTGGTTGGCTGAAGCTACTTGATGAATGTAATTGAAGTCACACACACACACACACACATAAACGCATTCACACACACACACACACTCATACATGCATGCACGCACGCACGCACTCATACATGCATTGCGCACGCACGCAAGCATGCACACACACACTCACACACACGCACAGACACACACACAAGCACACACACGTGCACACACACACACATACTCAGAGAGAGTCTTGGATTGGGTTATATACCTTGATACTTTCATTCCAGAAGTTTTTTTTCCCTGATCCCAAGTTCCATTCATAGTTACAAAGGAGTCATTGCAGAGCTTTATGGTCCTTCACGACTGAATGTCAGTTTGAAAGCTCTCTTGATGAGGGTTCTGAATGAAATCGATTCCTCCATCAGGGATAGACTTTCAAGCTAGGAATTTATGGCAGGGCTTTCAAAGCTATAAGCACCTCAGTTTATTGCGGACAGTTTATATCTGTTAAAGTCCTACAAATATGCTGGCAGGTGAAATCCTCTGGAATTGTTATTGTGTAGCACAAACTGGAAAATCCACGTATAGCACAAATTGGACTATTCAATATTGAGCACACCTTTCTCCAGAGGTGGAGTAGGGTCAAAATGGGATATAAAATGCATGTTCCTTTAAGGCAACCCAAAGCAACACACACTCACACACAGACATCTTCTAACATAATGGTAAATGCTAAATTAATAAATATTATGTTTTGGGTTTTTTTCAGATACTGTAAAATCCTGCACCAACTATTGTGCAATAAATGTTTTGCCGCCATTGACAACCAGTGTCTACAGTTTTAGGTTTTGCTCAGGTTGAATATTGCCTCTTCTCTCCTCATTGAGATCTTGTCCTGTTTTGCTCAGGTTGAATATTGCCTCTTCTCTCCTCATTGAGATCTTGTCCTGTTTTGCTCAGGTTGAATATTGTCTCCTGTTTTCTCATTGGGGTCTAGTCCTGTTTTGCTCAGGTTGAATATTGCCTCTTGTCTGCACATTGAGATCTTGTCCTGTTTTGTTCAGGTTGAATATTGCCTCCTGTCTCCTCATTGAGATCTTGTCCTGTTTTGCTCAGGTTGAATATTGTCTCCTGTCTCCTCACTGAGATCTTGTCCTGTTTTGCTCAGGTTGAATATTGCCTCCTGTCTCCTCATTGAGATCTTGTCTTGTTTTGCTCAGGTTGAATATTGCCTCCTGTCTCCTCATTGAGATCTTGTCTTGTTTTGCTCAGGTTGAATATTGCCTCTTGTCTTCACATTGAGATCTTGTCCTGTTTTGCTCAGGTTGAATATTGCCTCTTGTCTGCACATTGAGATCTTGTCTTGTTTTGCTCAGGTTGAATATTGCCTCCTGTCTCCTCATTGAGATCTTGTCTTGTTTTGCTCAGGTTGAATATTGCCTCTTGTCTCCTCATTGAGATCTTGTCCTGTTTTGCTCAGGTTGAATATTGCCTCCTGTCTCCTCATTGAGATCTTGTCCTGTTTTGCTCAGGTTGAATATTGCCTCCTGTCTCCTCATTGAGATCTTGTCCTGTTTTGCTCAGGTTGAATATTGCCTCTTGTCTCCTCATTGAGATCTTGTCCTGTTTTGCTCAGGTTGAATATTGCCTCCTGTCTCCTCATTGAGATCTTGTCCTGTTTTGCTCAGGTTGAATATTGCCTCCTGTCTCCTCATTGAGATCTTGTCCTGTTTTGCTCAGGTTGAATATTGCCTCCTGTCTTCTCATTGAGATCTTGTCCTGTTTTGCTCAGGTTGAATATTGCCTCCTGTCTTCTCATTGAGATCTTGTCCTGTTTTGCTCAGGTTGAATATTGCCTCCTGTCTCCTCATTGAGATCTTGTCCTGTTTTGCTCAGGTTGAATATTGCCTCCTGTCTTCTCATTGAGATCTTGTCCTGTTTTGCTCAGGTTGAATATTGCCTCCTGTCTCCTCATTGAGATCTTGTCCTGTTTTGCTCAGTTTGAATATTGCCTCCTGTCTCCTCATTGAGATATTGTCCTGTTTTGCTCAGGTTGAGTGTTACCTCCTGTCTCCTCATTGAGATTTTGTCATGTTTTGTTCTACTATGTGCTTTAAAAGCATCTCTTGGGTAAAAGGAAGGTTCTGCTATTTGATAGCAGTACCATCCTGAGGATAATTGCAGACTTTTTGTTAAAATGCAGACAGATGGTCACCAATCAGAGGCAGAAACAGCAGGAGAGACTCTGGGGAATATAGCGTTATTATCAATAGTGCTGCTGAACAAGACGAGCAATTTAGAAAATTGCAAAAAGCATGTCAGCAGTTGAACCTACAAATGTGTTGTATCATTCTTTTTTTGCATGTGAAATCACCTGATGCTTCTGGTTGTTATGAACAGCCTAAAGAAAAGTATATAGGTTAAGAAAATATATTTTGGGGTTTGAGGATGAGTTAAGGCAGTATCAGTATCAGAACAAACACATGTGGGCTGCGTTAAGAAGTGATTCTGCTTGAAAGGAACCAAATTATACCAATTTTCTTGCCTTCTTAAAAAACATATGTTTTACTTTTTTCATACAGTATATTATATTTGGAGATAGAAAACACTTACCAATTATTTTTTTCCATTTCTCTATCCAAAAACCTTTTACAAATCCTAAAGCAACATTATTAATTATGTATAGTCTTTATTTCTGTTAGAGGAAACCGGATCTACTGTATTGAAAAAGGTATACTTAGACTGTAGTATTTGTAAAGAGAGTAAACTAATTGGTAATCTCAAAAGATTGAATTCTTAGCACATCAGATGTTTTTTTAAGACTTTAAAGTCTTTCAAAGAGCATTTGTAATATCTTCAGAAGATTATAGCGGTCTAAATAAATAAAAAGCAGAAAGGTCTTTCAGTGAAATCCCACATCTGCTTTCCAGATATTTACCACCTGCCTGTTTCAAACACTGAACTGCATTTCAATTCTTACTGCACAGTGGATTTGGGAGTTTGCTGATTCAAAAACAGAAGAATCAGGAGTGGAGATCAACTTGAGGAGTTTAAACAAATGCAGTTCTACTTGTAAACTAAAACAGTACTGACAATCTGAAAGCACTTCTGGAATTAAATGGGAGCTTTGTTTAGGTTTCTCTTAAAAGCTGACATAATCACCTCTTAGATGTTAGGTTTCATTTTAGCTACAGCTCTCCTCATGATTTGTTTAGTGGGATACACACATCTAGGCAACAGCGGCGACACAGCCTTGAAGAATTACAATAAGAGGATAACAGATCTTAGGCCTATCACATTAACTGCATGTGTATAAGAATACACAGTGTCTTCACACTTCGCTGGGTGTCGACCTGCTGGCCTGGAACATGTTAGCCTACATCCAGTTGCTCTTCCTCTCCCATTGTTAAACCGATTAAAAGGTCTCTTTAAAAAGATAACTGGATTTTTGTCTACTTTTTGCAAACTCCGGAAAACGGCTTATACTGACACACAATGTCATGTTTCTGGAAGCTATATCTAAATTGCAAGTCAGCTGTTTATCTACCTGTGAATATTTTCCTATTTTTATCTCGGATCTGATTGAGCTAATTGAGGATTAATACATCGGAGATCAAATGACCTCAACATGCATCTAATGAGAATTGATTTGAAATAAATCCAAAGGCCAATAAAAATGAGAGCAGATTAGTTGAGTCTTGGCCTGTGAAATGGCAACAAATTGATCCTCCCAGAGATGCCAATTAAACAAAAAGCTTTGATCCCAGGAATTTGATCTGCTTTTTAAAAAGACATTAGAAACATTGGGATGATATCCATCATGTCTTATTTCCCAGATCAATTCCACTCAGTCTATATATGATACAATTATTTCATGCATCATGCATTTTATATTCCCCATCATGCAAACTGACAAGTCAGTTTAAAAGCTTATTTTATTCTCTTATGTAGTAAGCAACAATAACAAGTGTACTTAACAGCATCATGAAGCTTTTTATAATTAATGAAAAAAAATCAATGTGCTTGAAGCAAAAGCTTTAGTAGAGTGCCGCTGAGATACCACAATATAATCTTTGACCCAGTAATGCTGGCTGCCATGCCATCCACATGATGAATGCAGAACTCCATGTTCCTCACCACATAGGCAGGTCATTACGGCTGTTTTCAGCTTCCAGTTTTGAGGGAGTAGATGAAATTCAACTTATTCAAATGGGAATCAGAAAAGCAGAATATAATGGTCAAATACACAAGTAGTTTTTAGTTTGCTTCACCACACATTGCCTGGCTTTTAACATATTTACATCAGGAAACACTCAATTACAAAAAGAGCAGATCTGATCAGGTATTAATCAGTTTTGCAGAAATGGCTAATGCTCTTTGTACCCTTTAATCAGCATTGTATCTGGTGTTTTTTTTAATAAGCACACATTCCATTGACCGCAACTGTTACAGTAGTTTTAGTCGCTGATCTACTGCAGTAACAAGAGCTTACCCTACAACTGACATTTGGAAAAAAGACAGACCTTTACATTATATTGTATCTTAAATGCAATACTTCAGTTCACATCCAAGATATTGATTTGAATCTCTCTGCGTCGATGCAAGAATCCTGAGTCAATTTTCAGTCAATAGGGGTACAGTGTGCATCTCATTATCCAAATGCACACCATAAATCAATAAAAAATATACATAAATAAATGTGTCAACAGTTCGAAATTTGACTTCTGAAGAGTTTAGAATAAGTAATTTCCTCTGAATAAGAGTTAATCATTTTGGGTTTTCTTGTAGTGAAGTACTCAGTATTGAATTGTTTTCAAATCTCTATGTCAGCAAAGGATGTTACTTTCTATACTATCTGAAAATGCTTTTTTTATTTTCTGATATAAAGGCCCAAATTAATTCTTTCATTCACCCACATTATCATTTTGTATTACTTACTATCTGGGAGTACAAAAACAAAAACAAAACAAAAAAAAAAAAAAAAAAACATGCAGGAAAAATAATTTTAATATTTAATGAAAGACAAATGTTCTGCACATTGCAATTAGTCTGATTTAAAATAAATAAATAATAATGAGCATGTAGGAGGCAATGCACACGTCTTCAGAATTCCCTTGCTCTAATTACCAGCCCCACTATATTATAATTCTAAAAGCACATCTTCACAGTTATCTGTCCATCATGTTCATCATTGCTGACAGTGATGCTGCAATGGCTATGGCTTATGAACCGTGTAGTGATATAACGAGCCCAGGTAAGATAATGCAGCCGCTACTGTTAAACTGTCATTTATTACATTGCCAAAGGCAAACAATACCAGGCTTGTGGCTGGGATTACGTTGTATTGATGTAGAAGAAACAGTTAACAAAACAAACTCATTTGTGATGCAGACAGTTGCATTTTATTATTAGTGTTATTTATGAATAGATTCCAATATATTATTCTCATTTTGTATCATCTTGTTACCCATGACAACAGGGTACATTGCTTGAGTTCTATTTTGGCTCATAGTTGCTCTGTACATGAGCTGTCCATGGTATCAGTTCCCAGCCATGTTTCAAACAGGACATTAATACAGAATCACAACTGTCTCCATAGCCTCTAGTAATATCACATGCTAGGAAATGGATATCTACCCTACAGTACATCTTACTATATAATAGAACCCTATAAGAGGAGCCATGTATACAACACAACTAAACAGTTTCTATTGTACTGTGCCTTTATATATGGTAGTTTCAGAATACATCTTAAGAATTTCTTTGTTCGTATAGTATCATTGTTTTTAGTGTATTCTGGCTAGTTGACAGCATATGCACACAGACACAGATTAGTAGTAATTGTTTATGATTGTAAAACATCATAACATGTAAAACAACAAAATCTGAATAGAGTTAGAAGAGTAGTTTCAATAAACTAAATACTGACTTCTACAATTAACTAACGATGTAAGGGTTGTTCCAATATTCTTAGTCAAACTCTGAGACATATCATTTTCCCTTTAAACCTGTATAGCTCAAAAACAAGAATCACAAATTGAAACTCATAACCCCTAAAACCCATGGATGTTTGCCTATCTTTAAAGTGACCTGGATTGTTTGGAAGGCAAGTGAGGCAGGTTTATTAAATGAGTACTGCCTGATGATAAAATAGCATGGCATAATGGTGTGATTAATTTCTTTATCACGAAAGCACAGATTGTAATTACAACACTGTACACAGCTCTGTGAACCGCACATCAATCAAATTACAGCAATCCACTCTGTGAAATCACTGCCATTCAAACAGAATGAATTAAGGGTCCAGTCTGATCTTCTCTCCCTAACAGAAAGGGAAATATAAAGCCAGATCAATATGAACTCTTAACTATAGTCTGTCCATCACGTATTTCTGGTTGAACCCTATTAGTGTGAGCTACAATGTTGCTTCTTATTCACTGTGTTAATGATGGCCTGACATTTCTAAATTGTCTTTTCTATCTGCTGGTCATGTCTCTCTTCTCGCTGGGTAGGGACGACAGATGAGTTTGAGGTGGAGGAGAGAACTTGAAAGCTTGTTGTAAGTAGCTTTAAAATGTCAAATGAAAGCCGTCAACATGCTGGAAACTGTCTGGGGACTGAAGAGGAAGATTCACACCAGGGCGCTATGTAAGTACCTCTGGATCTCTTCAGGAAGTGCTGAATACCTTCCACGGGTTCCAAGGCTTCTGCATCTCAACTGATGCCACTCTGGACGGGTCACTGAGCTAATACAGCAACGTATCCCAGTTGAAATGACCCTCCAATGGTCAATGCAATGATCAATACCATTCACCTTGACTAGAAAAGACCTTTATGATACAACTCAATGCTTGATTGATATTAGCAATGAGCACAAATACCCTCCAGCCCAGGTCAGAAGGTGCTCTGTATTATAATCCCAACAGAGATGAACCTGACTAGAGCTGATTCTCTCAAATGGGGCCTCAATCTTCACTGCTAACAATGCCTTTCTATTCCATTACTGTCACAAGCTGCCATGAATTAAAATCCATTTAGTGCATTCAGAAGTGAAGATATTAAACCACAAGAAAATTCCAGGAGCACAAAGTGATGATTTGGATTGAGGTTTGGAGATAAGAACAATTATCAAGTATGACTGAATGTGATTTCAGAAGTATTTGGGCTTTCAGAAGAGGCTAAGGCTTTTGTTAAAGAAGAAATACCTTTTGATCTTTATGATAACCCTGTGATTGATTTTTTTTTATGTAAGAAGGTGAGTCACTATGCTAGCTACTATTAAAAAAAGAAAAACGTTTTAGGGTCACAAGAAGTGCAGCCAGTTACAAATGCAATATTTAGTTTTACTGAACCTTGATTACAAATTAAAAGCAGACTTTACATGATGAAAACACATCACAACTGCTAACCTGACCTTTATCGACGTACCACCCCAATGAAAACACAGGGGATGATTTGAACCTGTTTGGAATAATTCAGCAGGTCTTGACACTGCAGGGAAGACAGTTGTGGTTTAATTAGTCCTGTTTAAAATGCAATTCTTAACTGAACTTTCTTTTTGGACTATCAAAGCATCTCCTGCTTATGATAATATCTGTCAGAAATGACTAAGAACAATCAAAGAACAAGCCACTGCTAATTACAAGAACGTAAATAAATAATCAGTCATCAAGTGACATTCAAGGTGATTAGGAGCTGAGAGAAACTGCAGCTGTTTCTGAATTTATATTACCTCTCATGTGCTTAAATTATTCATCTGTTAATGGCAGAATTAATGCTGATTATATTTAACATCCGTCGATGCCTTAAAGTGTGATACACATCGGCATCAGCAATCGGACATAGTTTGTATCCTTTAAAGGTTCATAATGAGATCACAGCAGGGTTAACTGAAGCATGCAGTCAAGCAGATGTGTGCAGCACTAAACTTTGATGCAAAACTACTACCTTCTGACATGCATAACTTGAACATGATTGAAAGACAATAGGTTTGATTAAAGTGACAAACAAATGCAAGGGATTAGTCTACTAATATTTGAGCTTTATTTATTTGGACCAGTATATTCATAAAGTCCTGAAATGATGTGTGACAATAAAAAAGGGCTTTATCCTGTCAAATATACGCATACTCTATAATGTGGTAATATATGATAAAACTTCATCACTGCATCCAGAAACCATATGCAAAAGATAAAGCAAGTCTTGAATCAGCAAAACCATCCTAAAACCTACAAAACAGTACTGCAGTATTGGTCTGTTTTTGTTTCCCTGTTCTGTAGCATACAGGCCATTAGCCAATTTGCATCAGTACTATGAGTGATTCTGATTAGACTGATAACACTCCTTAAGAAATCCAGTGCAATTGCATCCACAGCTTTGACTTTATCATACTGCTTTATCTTACTGCTTTGCTTTTCAAGTGCCCCGATTTGATACTATCAGTAACAGATTGTTCACAGTCCCCTACCCGCCCACACTGGCCTGCACAAGGGATTCAGAGTGCAAAAAGACTGGAGGCGGCCAGATCAATGTATAATTAATCAGGGAATAATTACACATCAGGAAGCCAAAGCTCAGGATCCATTGAGTGTTCCAGCAGAGCCCACAGAGCTCTGGGGTCAGATAGAGTTCAACCGATCCATTCTTAGAACTGGATTGTTGATGCTGTCATGATCAGATTTGAAGTACTCTCTGAACTTGAAGGCAGGCTGTATTTTAGCACAGGGCTTGGCTTTTGTTCAGATCGCTCCTAAATGGTCCAAACCACTCCCTTTTCTCATCTTTTGTCGTAGAATAACAAGTAGAATAGGAAATGAGAACATACTGACAGCCTCCATTCAGCCTCCTTTCTCACACTCAAAGGATACAGCATATAGAAGGAATCAGCTATTCTTTGCCATCTGTCCACAGCTATTGTCTCTTAACAAACAAGACAAACAGGGCTAACAAACAGGATGCATGCCATGCTGGAGCATGTAACTCCCAATGGACTTCAATACAGATCACATGGGACGAAGAAACAAGCTGAGGCACAGGAATTAATCATTACTAGGAGTTCATTATTTGCAGACTGCTGTTATTAAAATGACTACATATTGTCTATTTTCATGGAAGACTAGAGGTGCACTTTTAAGGTCAATTTGAATTGTATGAATCGGGTGAGATTATTTACTAAGTGGGGCATGATGTGGTTTTAGTAGCAGAGAGTGGACCAACAAGCAGGATTCTAATCTATGAACAAGTGTGTAGTGTACACCAGATTCCCTCAGCAAAGACTGGCTCCATTGAGGATAGGTTTCATTGTGCTCTAATATAATTTAATAGAGTACAAATTATTGTAGAATTTACAGGTGAAACTGGCAGTATTGATAAGTTTGAAGGCTTCTATAAAAAAAATTGGAGCTGAAACCACCACTGTAAACATCACAAACAGATATAAATGAAATGCAAACATTTTCTATTAAAAAAAAAAAAAATTTAAACACCTAACCAACACCCAAAGCTAAAGCAGCACTAAAACTAACTTCATGCCAGGCTTGATATACTCTGTATACATTCGGAACTGGTTAACATGCCATCAACCCTGATACAGAATATCCCTGCAGAACACCATGAGCTGAGACAAAGAAGCCTGAACCATGAACTCATTGTCTTTTCTACTAGAGCTCTGTAACCAATTAGTTCTCATGAGTGATCATCATGTATCCAGGAGGAAGGCACATAATTGCACAAGACAAGGCCTCTGGGGTCTGTCTTTCAACACACAGCTTTAGCCTGGACATCAGTTGCATTCAGCAGAGCTAAGTGTGACAATGGGAATTAGAAACAGGCTCTGCTTTCTTATTATATCCACTACTTGTGATTCATGGGGCACAGCATATAGGGAACTATGGCCCCTGTTACAGAGGTATGATTAGAAATGAATTGCAATGTTCTGATAGTTAGAAAGGTAGAAGCTTTATGTATACATGCCCTGTCTGTTTGCAACTCAACATGCAATTTGCAAAGTTGTTGCATCTCTAACACTGCAATAAGTTGACACCCCCTAAACCACATTTCTTACAGCCCTTCAGTGGCCTGCCATGTGCTGCATCCATTTTGAAGCTTCTAAGTTCTGAAATCTATTCATTTCTAAAGCTTTTCACTGTATGATACTGTGCCATCTCTCCACTGGCTCCTCCAAGCTGTGCTTTGCCACCCTTGAGAGCGGCGACCCAGCCTGTTATCTGCCTGCCACACTGGCAGCCTTTCCTTGTGCCTCAGTGCTGCTCCCAGCAGATGGTTGCCGTGGTGAACAATGCCTTATCAGTGGGGCTGGCTGGGCTGGTGGAAATGGGCTGCAGGCATGGGAAGCTGCTGCTGCTTCAGGACACCAGGCTTGCTGTAGCCATTGTCTTAAGGAAGGGACATCCACAGGGTCCAATCCTGTGGGTGGTCTGTGGTCGGCTACTTGGCTGCCTAAGTTTAATTCACAGTAGGTCAATTCGATCCAGTTAAGCATGCTCTGGATTCCAGTAATGCAAAAGTATAAATGGCCTCTTGAGGGGGCTTGGGGTAGGCCTGTTAAAGTGATGCCTTTACAAAAATATATTACTGTATTTATGCATATATTGTAATGCTGGACTGAGAACCTTCTAGCTTTAATGATGGGGACTGTGATAATGCCTTGTGGATTAGGCCACATAGCCCAATATAGTCATATCAGTATTGGTATAGCAAGTGTAGGATGTTTAAAACATCAAACATTCATGTCATCATACAGTGAAGCAGAACCCCAACATAAACCTTAACCCCAAACAATCAGCGCATGGCTGTTTTGAGCGTATGCTTATACTGTAGTACATCATGTACATGCTCCAGAGATCATCAAGTGCTACCTTTACAGTGACCCAGAAGAATCTAGGAATTCTAACTGATTCTGATGCACCAGGATGTCCTACATCGTCAATAATATCAGCTGCTATACTGATTTGTATCTACATACTGTCAACAATATCAACTGCTATACTGATTTGTATCTACATACTGTCAACAATATCAACTGCTATACTGATTTATATCAACATACTGTCAACAATATCAGCTGCTATACTGATTTATATCTACATACTGTCAACAATATCAGCTTCTATAATGATTTATATCAATATACTGTCAACAATATCAGCTGCTATACTAATTTATATCAACATACTGTCAACAATAACAGCTGTTATACTGATTTATTTTTTTGCTTCCAAAAAAAGAAAAGTTCAGACATATTGACTGCTGTTTTACTGACAGTATTGCATTACTCTTAATTTAATTGGCCCATAAATCAGTTTACTGTGACCTTTTGTCTGAAACCTCTTTTAATGCAAAATATTTATCCTGTTTTAGAAGTGGTTAATTTTTCATAGAAAGGTTGACAGAGCTGAAACATGCAAAACTGGAAAAAAAATGGGAAAAATCAATACAAATCCAATAAAGACAGATGATGGTTTCTTTCTGTCTTTGAAGTGGAAATTCTAGCAAGGCCATTTCTCTTCAGGATAAACAGGCATGTTAAAACAAAAGTATATAGCACTACAGAATGTTTTCCCTATTCACACTATCTACACAGCAGGAGTAGCATCAAAGGTTGAACTGATTCAATGTAATGATTAAGAACAGGACTGGAAGGGCAGCTCAATGTCTGCTCTTGCCTTGTGATCACGCTTGCATGTGGATTGCACCAGTACCATAGAGTCCCTGTAATTGTATTAGGTGGAATTTGTTCTGCTGACTTTTTGATTCTTGAATTCTGAGGAAATGAGATTGATTGATTGATTGATTGATTAATTCATTGATTGATGTGTATTCCCTCTGAAGGCATGCCTGCATGAATGCATTGCAAATCAACTCGGCTCTCAATAGCACTGCATAACCCAAGGTCCAGTATGTATGAGGGGAAATAATGAGATAATGAATTTTAAAACTGGGGCTGAAACTGGGTTAGTTTCATTGCTACTGGGTTAGTGCTGCTTTAAATATGATCAAAGCCTTTGTTTTCAGGCCTGGCCCCAATCATAGCAGATCATTACCCTCCTTTCATCATTGATTGCACCTCTGGGTGTCAACGCAGGGTTGATATGAGCAGGGATGGGTTGCTTCAAGACCAGATGAATGATCACAGAATGCATTAATGACAGGCGTAATCAGTACAGAACAAAGAATAAAACAGCATCTTCATCCAAGGCTCATATTAGACTTTCCTCGACCTCACAGTGTTTAGCGATTATTATGCAAATACCCCTCTGAATAATGCACGGGACACTGCAAAACCTATAGGGGGTTTGTATGGAAAAGTTCTAAAAAAAAAAACTTTTAATATATGTGTATGCCGTTTTATTCAATTAGAAACCTTTTAATATACACGTATGCCTTTTTATTTCAGTAGAATGACGAGCTGAGTAAGGTGAATGATCTGACACGTCAGCTAAAGAAATTAACATTGAAGAAAATGTCTTCTTTTCTAATCATCATTAGCATTGAAGAGTCATTTCTTTTCTAATCAGTGCTGAGGAATATTCTGGGAAGAAAGCAGGATGCTTGTAACTGTCACTTTGAACCTTGCCATTTCCATAGAGGGAATTGTATTTAATCAGATTATGCATGTCAAGTGGGTCCAGCCAGGTCTACTGTAGCTTTCTTTAAAATACCTGAGGTATTATGAGTCCTCTTACGGGTACATTGTCTTTTTTTCCAATATTAATTTTGTTTTCCATTGCATAAAATAGCAATTGATTGAGAAGTTTCATGTCAATTGTAAACACATTTCAACATAAAGTTATATGCAAAACCTGCATGTGGGCAGGTCAGATTGTGCTGGGGCTACACTACACTACATGCTGGGCTGAGAGATGCTCAATATCTGTGATCTCCATGCCAATTTCATTTCAACTAGAAGTACTGGCAGATAGTCACAACTGAGGAGCCACAGTGCACTCAAGCCCTGTGGCAAGTCTGTAGTTTATCCAGGCCAAGCAACACAGCAACTCAGTTCATCTGCCAGGATGATGATCCACAATACTGGCAGAAGGATTTACTACACTTTATATCATCTTTCTGACCAAACCGAAATATAGGGCCAGTACCACAAAGAGCTAACACAGGCTTTATTCAAACACTGTCTGGATCAACTAAAGAAAGCTTTGGGATTCAGTAAAACTTTCTGGAATCTATTCTTGTGTTTCAAAACTTTATCATCTCAAAAAAAATAAAATTCAAAAAATAAAAAACCAGACAGAGGGATACAATACATTGTATACATGCTTCTGTTATGCCAGAAAGACAAAGAAGATTAAATGGTAAAAAAAAAAAAAAAACTCTGGGGAGATTGCTGTTCTTTGTTGCTCCATCACGCTGCTTAAAGGCTAGCTGAAGACCTTTACTTTAGGGGATTGCCTTGAAATCCATATCGAATTTTCACTCCGGTCCCGTCCCATCCCACCCCCCAGAGACAGGAAATAATTTTCCAAACTGCTTGTTAAAGGTCAGAACCCAGTGGGACTGCTGCCGATTATGAGATTCTGTCTTTCAGCATGTGAGGGAGTGCGGATCGTGTAAGATCATGCAAGAGCCTGTGCAGTGAAAAGCTGAAAGACCAACTCCACTGCTGAATGCAAGCTAACCTCACTCCACACCAAACACCCCCCTACTGTAGATCATTAAATGATGGTTCTCTGGCATTTTAATTACATGGAGGCTACCTGCACATGATGCAGCAAAATTAAAGTTGAAATCATAATAATAATATATCGAAATATCAAAGTATAAAGGTGAGCAAGTCAAAGAAAGGAGTTTATGGGGTAGCAGGGTTAGAGAGGGGTTCTGTCTGCCAAGGACGCTGTGATGAAGAGGCAGTGCTTGCTCAATGAAAAGTGAGAGCTGATGCAGCACTCGGTAACTCCTCTGCTTCAGACACTGAGCAGGAAGCCTTCGCTCTATTCATGAGTAACCTTGAGTCATACTGCCACATCTTCACGCTCCATCACTGGATATTATCAAGGACGACACCGGAGACTGTCAGCTCAGTGCTCTACAATTGATGTGAAAGATATCTGCAAGATTAACCCCTGTTTACTGTTATCTAAATCCTGCTTCCAGTCACGCTGCTTCCAGAGGGCATAACTGCTAAGTTAGAACAATGATGTCAGGCTAGGCATGTGAAATGAGAAAAACAGACTTGATTTTGTTCAGCTTTAGACAAATCGAAACTCATTCAAATGTCACAAAACATCAATATATTTCTGTCAATGGTTTTTATTTTTAACCTTCCCACTCAACACTCATATTTTTTGCTATTCATTTTAAAAAATAATGGACTCCCAATGTTATAATGTGAGGAGAGCTTGAAATAAATCTCACAATTTAAATGAAACACAGCTATGGAAACATGGATTCTGGATGACATTATCATAACCTACAGCTTGTATTA
Source organism: Polyodon spathula (assembly GCF_017654505.1). Lineage (NCBI taxonomy): Eukaryota > Metazoa > Chordata > Actinopteri > Acipenseriformes > Polyodontidae > Polyodon > Polyodon spathula. The sequence continues at coordinate 30,277,663 of NC_054555.1, read as the reverse complement.
AACAAGAACAAAGCTGGCACAAAAAAGGGGGCAGAGCTTTCCAAATACTTTGAGGGAATGGCCATTTAAAAAGCATGATAAGCAAACAACATGTTCAACTTAAATTCAAAATAGATTTATTTTTCCTTGTAAAATAATGCCTTTGCAAGCCACAGATTTTGGCTTACTGCAGCACAAAACAAAAAGCATCTACATTGAAGGACAACACTTAATTTCAAAATGAATGCTTCTTTCTAAGTAATCCATGTTGACTGATATTGAAATTAATAACAAGTAAACTCTTTTAACAGAGTATCTGATGAATATGAATGCAGTTACTGCATTTTTGCAGTTCTATCAAACCTGCTTCAATCCTCTTTGTAACAATGCCTAAGAGCTTGCAATAATCTAGCACATGGTGCTGATGTTGATACACTCTAATGAATAAGAAGCAGTCAGACTCCAATCATTATCCCATTACTTTATAGCAAGATTTCAAACCTATTAGGGCTCAAGAATGCCAGACTTCTGCAGTGAACAATCCTCTGGTACTAAAAGATTGGAAATTACTAAGAGCATTCACCTATACAACCCAGATATGAATGGTTCATTTCAGATTTTATTTTACATCATCCAAGTTGTAAAGATATGCTGAAGACAATATCCCTAATCCAGTTTACAATTCACCCAGACAGCCAGCGGAGACAGTGAACTCATCACTTCTGTTTTGGTTAATCAGCACTCAGACCAAACCGCTGGCTACGAAAGAGTCAGTCACAATAACAGTCATTTCATTGCACTACCCTACCTGAAGAGAGAAGGGCACTGACAGTCATTTCATTGCACTGCCCTACCTGCAGAGAGAAGGGCACTGACAGTCATTTCATTGCACTACCCTACCTGAAGAGAGAAGGGCACTGACAGTCATTTCATTGCACTACCCTACCTGAAGAGAGAAGGGCACTGACAGTCATTTCATTGCACTACCCTACCTGAAGAGAGAAGGGCAATGACAGTCATTTCATTGCACTGCCCTTCCTGCAGAGAGAAGGGCACTGATAGTCATTTCATTGCACTGCCCTACCTGAAGAGAGAAGGGCACTGACAGTCATTTCATTGCACTGCCCTTCCTGCAGAGAGAAGGGCAATGACAGTCATTTCATTGCACTGCCCTACCTGCAGAGAGAAGGGCACTGACAGTCATTTCATTGCACTGCCCTACCTGCAGAGAGAAGGGCAATGACAGTCATTTCATTGCACTGCCCTACCTGCAGAGAGAAGGGCAATGACAGTCATTTCATTGCACTGCCCTACCTGCAGAGAGAAGGGCACTGACAGTCATTTCATTGCACTACCCTACCTGAAGAGAGAAGGGCACTGACAGTCATTTCATTGCACTACCCTACCTGAAGAGAGAAGGGCACTGACAGTCATTTCATTGCACTACCCTACCTGAAGAGAGAAGGGCACTGACAGTCATTTCATTGCACTACCCTACCTGAAGAGAGAAGGACAATGACAGTCATTTCATTGCACTGCCCTTCCTGCAGAGAGAAGGGCACTGACAGTCATTTCATTGCACTGCCCTACCTGAAGAGAGAAGGGCACTGACAGTCATTTCATTGCACTGCCCTTCCTGCAGAGAGAAGGGCAATGACAGTCATTTCATTGCACTGCCCTACCTGCAGAGAGAAGGGCACTGACAGTCATTTCATTGCACTGCCCTACCTGCAGAGAGAAGGGCAATGACAGTCATTTCATTGCACTGCCCTACCTGCAGAGAGAAGGGCAATGACAGTCATTTCATTGCACTGCCCTACCTGCAGAGAGAAGGGCACTGACAGTCATTTCATTGCACTGCCCTACCTGCAGAGAGAAGGGCACTGACAGTCATTTCATTGCACTGCCCTACCTGCAGAGAGAAGGGCACTGACAGTCATTTCATTGCACTACCCTACCTGCAGAGAGAAGGGCACTGACAGTCATTTCATTGCACTGCCCTTCCTGCAGAGAGAAGGGCAATGACAGTCATTTCATTGCACTGCCCTTCCTGCAGAGAGAAGGGCACTGACAGTCATTTCATTGCACTGCCCTACCTTCAGAGAGAAGGGCACTGACAGTCATTTCATTGCACTGCCCTTCCTGCAGAGAGAAGGACACTGACAGTCATTTCATTGCACTGCCCTTCCTGCAGAGAGAAGGGCAATGACAGTCATTTCATTGCACTGCCCTTCCTGCAGACAGAAGGGCACTGATAGTCATTTCATTGTACTGCCCTACCTGCAGAGAGAAGGGCTATGACAGTCATTTCATTGCACTGCCCTAGCTGTAGAGAGAAGGGCACTGACAGTCATTTTATTGCACTGACCTACCTTCAGAGAGAAGGGCACCGGCAGCCATTTCATTGCACTGCCCTAGCTGCAGTTGAAGGACACTGACAGTCATTTCATTGCACTGCCCTACCTGTAGGAGAAGGTCACTAACAGTCATATCATTGCACTGCCCTACCTGCAGATGAAGGGAGTAAACCCTGGTCCCTAGGTCCAGAGACCAGCAGGATATATACTCAGAAACACTGAGATCATGCTAGGTGCACTGCAGTCCCAGCATTCCCCAGAAAGTGTAATGTAGAGATGTGGCTCTATGTAGCATTTACTGGGGATGTGACTCTACTCATTTTAGTGCAAAAAATATATATTTGTAAATTCAGTTCCAAGCAATAAAGAATAAACTCCACAGATGTTTTTCATGCATAACCAGGATGAATCTATACCCTGGATAGTCCAGTGTGCCTGCAAGTTCTACACATATCAAATCAATATTTTATTGTATTTGAATAAGCAAGAATAGATTTTTTACTCTTGCAGTTTTCCAGCAGACTGTGCTTACAGTTATAAATGTGATAAATCAAATGAGATGCTAGGGTTTTGCTGCAAGACAAAAATATTTTTTGGAATAATATTATGGTATGAAGTTCATTCCAACATCGACAGTATTTTTAAATTTTTAAAACATTGTCTCCTATTAGATTTTTCAGAAAAGCCACAGGCTTATATGAACTTACCAGTAGGGAATTGAAAATATATTATGACGAGACTGGGTTCAAAATGTTTCTGCACAAGAAAAAATTACTGCAAAACAGTGGGGATCTTGTACCCTGTGGTATATCAGTTTAAGTTGCAAAGAACACATTTTCTTACAAAGCTGCTTTTCCTCCTCAGACATGAGCCCTTGTTCCTGACCCACTTCTCCTGGAAGTTACAAAAGCCCATCATTTTCTCCTTACAGTACAGTAACTGTACTGTTGATGGTGATGCATGCATTGTTCCTGTTGAGAAACCGGATCTGTTGGGTTTAAGTTGATTCAATGTGTTGGAAGCATTGTTTTCATGGGCATGAACATTTGATATATTAAAATGGCCCCAGCTGTGTCACCAACAAGCTGAACATGTCACAGCAAGCCTGTCAACCAATTCAAAGCTACTTCAAACAAACTGGATGAAAACACGCCTGAGACATTGAAAAAGCAAAGTGCTGCTTCCAGAATGATGCAAAGTCAGCAGAGATCTTCTGAAAACTCAAATGTGATCCTTCATAGAAGAACAACACTGACACAACATTGTAAAAACTATTTTTAAAAACACAATTTGTGTGCAACCAGTTAAGCAGATTATTCTAAATCTTTTGACTTCAGCTCTGCCAAGAAACAAATTGATTATCAACCTGTACATGAGAGCTTTAAGTAGTAAGCTATATCTCTCTCTTTCTCTGAGAAACCCAGTGTGACCCATAACAGCAGACAGGGGTGAAAAAATAAAGTGCACTGCTGCAATGAATTCTGCAAACCCTCTGTAAGCATGCTTTTACTTTCCACAGAGTTGCAATGTGTTTATTTGTTCTATCTAAGTCAAATCATTACTTACTCAAAGCTACCCGTCTTGTCAGGTGTTCCTTGTTTTTCTGATCCCCTTTTGGAGCTATTTTTTTCTGTGCTCTCACATATAAAACATTACAAATGCACCATAAGTGGCAGCAATAGAATACTTAACCATGCACATATCTACATGCATAGCCATGCACAGAGCAACATGCATAGCCATGCACAGAGCAACATGCATAGCCATGCACAGAGCAACATGCATAGCCATGCACAGAGCAACATGCATACCCATGCACACAGCAACATACATACCCATGCACACAGCAACATGCATACCCATGCACACAGCAACATGCATACCCATGCACACAGCAACATTTTCCAAAAATAAACTAATTTGACTGTATCTCAAAACCGCATTTTTAGCAAATGAGATGTGATCAGCGGCTTTGGGTGGAAATATAATAACCTCTCCCTCTCTCTCTGCAGCAGCACTTGTACAGGCACCTTTCATTGAGAGACGTTCTGTTTAGATTGTATAATGATTGAGAAGGAGCCTTGTACAATAAGAAGTGTCTGACACAATATCGGTTTATATTCTTCTTAATACAGGGTTTATATGGAAGCAGAATTAATTCTTCTCAATTTCATATAACAGTTATGAAACAGGTCCAGCCTTGAACACAGTTTGGATGCATAGTTTTATCCAGCAGGTGTCCCTTTGCAGGCTTGTGTTCATTACTTTCCTCTGGAAGCCTCTGAGTCTATAATGTTGACATCAAACATATTGATCACACAGCTACTTTACAAAGGTCTGCTGAGCTTAGCTGGTGGGATTGTTTTTCAGATCTAATTTGAGCCTTTGTTGATTTAAACTGAATTTAACTAAAATGGCCCACTTTAACCTGCTTCTCCTTTAAACACAGCAACATGCTGCCAGCAATGCCTTTATAACACAGTTTTTCTCCTCTCTGTTTGAAATGACTGTTAAAAGCTCCTTATCGAATATGCAGTGCATACTCTATATGTCTTTGAGGAAATATTCCATAATTCAATTTACGTTTGCTTTGTTTTGAAACTGATGGGTGATAAAAATTGAACAATCAATAAACTGTTCTCGACCGGCCTTTACAAAAATGTACTGGAGTATTGTAACGAGTCTAAACTATGTGACAAGGATCGAATTCTGGTGTGTTTGTGGGTGTGTGTGCGTGTGTGTGTCTGTGTGTGTGTGTGTGTGTGTGTGTGTGTGTGTGTGTGTGTGTGTGTGTGTGTGTGTGTCTTTTTTTTTTATAAATAACCAAGCAAGTCAAAAGCTACCTCGAGGAAGGCCTTCAATAACAAGTCCATGGTGAAGCAAAAGTGTCTGGCTGGTGCCATGACAACCTGAAGGCACTTTCAAGTCACTAGTTTATGGTTTAATTTGAAATGTGGATCAAAAGCATGCTCTGAAGAACAGAAGGATACACCCAGCTTCATATAACTGACTGAGGTTCTGTACTTTCTTTGAAATGCCTTGAATTTATTTATCCCTTAACTGACTATTTTCTGTGTCCAAAACCAGACTAGAACTGGAAGCACAGTTCAAACACCTTCATATGCTAGCACTAGAGGACAGACCAGACATGACAAACAGGCATATTAATCCACCAGGCATTCCTGTAACCTAACAGTGTTTCTGTCTCTGTCTCAATAAAACACATTCAATCTGTATTCAATGCAGTTAGCCTAAGTGCAGTCAGATTCACCAAATGGAATACAGATTGAACCCCATAATGACCCAGCTGTTAGAGAGCCAGTGTAATGCACAACACAAACCACAAAGTGCGTGACCAACCTCAGTGATTATCTACTGGGCCAAAGGATTCAGATCTCCACTATAAAAGGAGGCTCAGGAGAGAGGTGCTTGAATGGAAGACTGTAGCCTTCCGCTGAAGCCATCTGTGACATGCTTAGCAGACTCAGTTCAGCCAGTAGCTGGAATAATCCTTTTATTTTCATTCCAAGTTAAAAAAAAATAGTCAATCAAAATCAGACTGAAGTAGTATTTTCCATCTTCCTTTAAAAATAGAACATTTAATATTAGTTAGTGGAAGCTCTGAACTGTCATACCATGTGTTTTTATTTCAGTGTGGGTAGCTTGGCCAATATCTGATAACTAAATAACTAGTATATTTGAGTTTCGCTTTGACTTTTAAAAATGAAATGACAATATTCAATCTTCTGGTGGCTGTTTGTTATGTTAACATTGCAATACAAAGTCTTGACATGTTTCAGACATTACATTCAATGCATCTGTAACACCTTAAAATAAGTGTCCGTTCATGATTATTTCATGTGTATTAAGGGAGATTTTATGAAGTTATGACAAGTATGTCATGAACTCATGCTTATGACTTTTGAATTCAATAAGAATTTCATTTGAAATCAGTAGGAAATCATGCGTTAGTTACATTGGAATTCCAGACACTTATTTTAAAGTGTTTCCAGTACATCTCTCTAGCATATCTGCTCAGATGCACTAATATGCTGTTTATAGATCTTCAGGGTGGGGGAGATATTTTCTATCATGTTATATTAGATCATTTAAAATAAACAGCCTGGATGTACTAATGGAAAGGCATTGCCTATAGGTCTAGCTTTCCCAGGTAGGAATCATGTATACACACGTAAATAGGGAGGCTGGATATCAATTATTCTTAATTAGGGAACAGCTGAGAGAGCATTTCATAGGTAGATAAAGATGAGTCAACCAAGGGCTTCTGAAATAAGGATCTGCACCGAGTGCTGCTGTGAGTTCATGTGCTTCATTTTCAGTAGATTGTAGAAATTAATAAGTTGCCCTGATATGAGTCGTCTTTTCTGTTTTTGCAGATTTTGCATGGTGTATTGATATGGTAGGACACAGGCACTGATGAAATAAAAACAATTGGCTTATACCATTGTAGCACCAACAATAAGAGAATAACCAGAGTGGTGCATTCGGACCCCGTCTCATGCTGTTGTACCTGACCCTGAGCTTTCTCCTTAGTACAGAACCATGGAATTGCTGTTGAAAAGCATTTGGGAAATGATACATGCGTTCAGTAAAGCATGATTCTTTAGATATTTACACCCACTGTTGTGCAGAAAGGTTCAAAGGCTGTGGCATTATTGAAATGCAGTGCACTGAGCACCAGACTCATTCAGCGTAGGTGGGGCTCAGTCACTTCACACTCCTAGTGATTCTGAAGGGAGGTCCTACTCTCTGTTTTGTAATTGCATTCAATAAACGGACACAGTAACAGCATGAATGGTACGCAAAACAGACACAAATGTGATTGTGAAGATGGAATGTCCTGGAGCCTTTCAATGTAATAAAGTATTGCAATGCTGTTAACTGGAATATGCTGGATCCTGTCTGCTGTGGGATCTCAGTGCCCCACAGTCTAGTTATTTGTTGAAGCATATTGTTGAAGATTCAATCATTCCCTGGCTAGCCAAGAGGTTACACATTACAGACCTATAATAACAAGGACATGTTCTATTAGAGGAACTGAAATAAATAAATGCAATTCCATCACTGTGTATATTTGTCTGATGAACATGTAATCCTTCAGATCAGGCTGATAGTGAGCTTTTCTTAATCCCCCCCCCCCTCTCTATTTCTAATTAAACTGGAATCTGCTCAGGAAGAGCTCTCTCTTACAATCAGCCTGCCTGCCAACGTGCCTCTCTGCCTGCCTGCTTGCCTCTCTTCCTGCCTGCCTCCCTGCCTGTCTCTCTGTCTGCCTGCTTTCCTGTGTGCCTCTCTGCCTGCCTGCTTGTCTCCCTGCCTCCCTGCCTGCCTGTCTCTCTGTCTGCCTCTTTGCCTGCCTCCTTGTCTCCCTGCCTCCCTGCCTGCCTCTCTGCCTGCCATCTGCTCCTTCCATGGCAAGCCTTCCCCTCCCCCTTTAAAATACATTGCATTTTTAATGGACTCCAGCATGGTACAAAACAGCTTGCTGGATAGAACAGCTGGGAGAGAGGCCCTCCAGCTGGAGTGGCCGAGAATACATCCCTTTCTAGCTTGGGGTGGGAAGAGAAGGGGGGGGGTCGGCTCTAATTATCAAACTACAGGCATCAGGGGAGCCTGCAGGCAGCTCCAGTTTCGTTAAAAGAAAAGGACAATAAGAGAAAAATGAAATGGCAATAATTGCACAGCATTCTGTATCTCCCTTTCTCCCTTCCTGCCTATCTCTCAGTCATCAAACACTTTCAAGCATTACACGATCCTTCTGTTAACTCAGTTTCCATTTAACTGTTCTAGAGACTGAAAAGTGTTAATCCAACAGACAAGAAACAGACCCAACAGCACTGAATGATCTCAAACTGACATGCATTATTTGTAAGGAATCTTCCTTGGTTTTTCACATCTTTATAGTCTAAACAAAATCTTCTTTTTCAGTGATTTTTTTTATGCAGATACAGCCATCTATTCAATTGATCTAAATTATTTAAAGTGGAATTTAAAAAAAAAAAAACGTGTTTAGCAAACATGTGTCTGTATCTTTAGGGGGTTCCCTGGGAATCAAATCTACAGATGAAGAAGACAGCGTGAGGAGAGCCAAGCCTTCACTGTAATCTACAGATGAAGAAGACAGCGTGAGGAGAGCCAAGCCTTCATTGTAATCTACAGATGAAGAAGACAGCATGAGGAGAGCCAAGCCAGTCTTCATTGTAATTCTATTTTATATGGCATGAAGATGCCATACAAAGACAATAGTGATACAATTATTGATAGCAGTAAGACTATGTATATTATATATTACAAAGTGTACAGATACAATGTTTAATAGCAAATACCTTGTAAAATATAAACAAATCAGTAACAATAAAAAATAGATTGTATTTCTGATATTTTCAAGATAACGCAGGTAATTACTCATAATCCTTTACAGATTAGTCTTTTAAAAGCACTCCCAACAGACTAGTAGAGCGCCTTCTGTATTAATAATCATTTTAATTGAGCTCTACCTCTTAATGTTGATCACTTTCTTTAATGCTGCTTTTCAAATCTGTGTAAGCTATGAGCTGGTTTGGAAGAAACAATATTTAACATATTTTGCAAAAGGCAAAAAAAATTTTACTGTCTCATTTTCAGTGCAAATTGCAATTAATTTAGCAACGTGTCAGCACTGTGAAAATAAGGAGCTCACTGCAGCAAAACAGTTAATCTTCATTCCAAGGAAAGAAAGCACACATTACCAAAGGTACTGTACCTTGAAGACTATTCATACTGCTTCCATGCTTCACACACTTGTGTAAGTCTACAGCATTCCCAGACAAATCACAACATGAAAATGAGGTTCAAGCAGTGCTGTCCAATGATGCTTAATTAAAATGCACATATAGTAAATTGAATGTGGATCCAGTTGTACTAAACTAGGACCTTTCATTGACTTTAATGTAACACAGAGCCATGAAGTGTTTGTGCTGACACGCACAACCCACAGATACATGATTTTATATGAATAGAGTAAAACTTATCAACTGTAACTTATGCAGTATGTCACATTTAATGCTTCCTTTTTATCCCCAGTGAAGCAAATCATATGCAAGTTAGGATCTTAATCATGACAAAAACAGTATGTGACAGCATGGGCTTCAAAGTTTTTAATGAACAGGCATGAGCCCAGATTGATTACATGCATGTCATTTCAAATGATGCTTACTGTCCTAAGACAGGTGGGGCTAAGATGGAAGATAGAGAGTCTTTGCTGAATTAGGGTTTGGCTAAAGAAGACTGCACATAAAGAAAGTGATTCCTGGATAACAGGCAGAGATAAAGCAACTCCAGAATCAATCTCTTTTCACTTGTTCTGCTGCTGCTGGCCAATGACTATCTTACCAGAAACCTTGAGATATTGAAAGACACTAAATATAAAATCAGCATCCACTACAGACACAGAGGAGAGACTGTTCTCCGGGGATTGCTGAATGAAAAGAGAGTCATTGTCCACCGGGTTAAAGTGGGGTGCTTTTCATTGTGTGCCTTTACCCCTCCTTTGTGAGCCTCTGATAGTGAGAATTATATGTATCGGGGGAGGATAACATGGAACATGTGCAATAAGAAAAACAGCTTATTATAGGTACTCCAGGGGGCCTTTTTCTGAACTCTGCAAATATAATTAATCAATCTTGCACTGGTAACAAAAATAATAATAATGTGAACTTGTATGCATGTAATATCTGAAACAAAGATGTCCTAACTGACAAGCCTGTCACATAATAAAGGACAACACTAGAGTTTAAGACAGATTGAAAAGTGCACTTACTTAGCCACAGTCCGTCGGGCAGTGATGCTGGCTACAAGGATGCTCCCTGGTCTTGGAGTGGCCACAGCTTTGAAGGTTCCCATCCAGAACTTTTCAAAGAGCTGCTTCTCTCCCTGCTGCACGCTGGCCATGGTCCCGGGTCTTCACTCTGACTCTGCTGTGCTGAAGGAGGGAAGCAAGCAGCACTGCTGTTAGTGATGCTGCTGAAGCTGCTGCTGCCGACCTCTCTTGCACCAGCCAGAACAAGGGAGCTGTCCAAACACTGACTGAGGGAATTTACCGCTGTAACAGTCCTTTCAAATGCGCGGTCCAATCAGTCTGTCTTTCCTCGTCTCCTAGTCCATGTGATCTCTTTCCTTCTGGTCAAACCAATCTGATGTAGCAAAGGTTATGCAATGCAACTCTTCATGTGTTTATTTATTTATTTAAATGTGTTTCTTTGTATCCAAATGTAGTTAAAGCGATAATATATTCAGATGAAGTCCATGATTGCACCTTGCCTGTGCCAGCAGCCGTTAGATTTTAAGTTTCCCCCAGGCTAGTAGAAATGTTCTAATGTGCCTGCGTGCTCATGTGTGTGTGTGTGTGTGTGTGTGTGTGTGTGTGTGCGCGTGAGTAGATATGTATGTGCTCAGCCAAAGCTCTGTTGTTTTGTCTCTTATAGAATATGACGTTGAGGCTGGGGTTTGGTCATCTCCCTCCTTCTTTATATCCCTCCCTCTCTGTGTCTTTGACAAAAGGCTCTGCCTGCTGCCTCCATCAACGTAACAAAAGACTGCATGTCTGAGAGAGCAGGCATTGCGTGTGCCTGACACAATGGCCCATAGACAGTATCTCTTTCTATTGCACTAGAGAAATAGTAGAAAAAAACCCATCTTCCATAATTCAAGATTAACTTGAGGATATCTAGCAATGTCCTGTTACAACAGATGACACTTAGGTACTCATAGCTAAGAGAAAAAGCTGCCGCACTCACCATTCATTAAAACAGGTCCAGTTTAAGCCCTAGTTCCCTGAACCACAGCCCCAGCCAGACATTGGTTATTATAGCTGCTTTTTTGTTTATTTTTATGTATTTTAATATCACAGCCAGACCTTCTATCATATCTGACAGATTTAAACCTTGTTTATTTAACCAGGGCTGATTTTCCTTCAGTGTTATGTCTTCATCAATAATGTACTTATCTCCTCACATTAGTTAATATGCCGAACTGTCTCCCAGAACTGACCCTGGGTATCCTGCATCTCTGAACGTGTAGTGTTGACTTTGATTTTGAATGGGATTTATTGTATTTGGGTGACACGGTTTTTATCATCAGCAAAGCAAAGTGTTATTTTAGCTTGTGGTTCTGGGGGTCTACAATATCAGAGGATTTTAATTAATGGAAATAAAAAATGAGATGTTGTGTTGCTGCAATACATTTGCAGGTGTAAAAGGTTACTTTAAAGTAATACTCTGTAACAAAGTGAATGGCTTTGGCTTTGTGGTCAGGATATAACACTTTATTATCAATAGCTGAAGTATTTGGCACAAGACTAGACTAACATTTACATCTATGTTATATAGAGTATACTGTCCAGGACTCTCACACTCGCTTACAATAATAAATAATGAGATAAAGGATTGTGCCTCTGATCACAGTGAAAATAACTCTGAAATAGAGCTGAGTAATAATGCAGACTTTATTTACCTGTCTAGATTTGCTGGATCTGTTGGTTATTTTTTAAGAGATTTTTTTTATTGCATTTTTGTGTTAATTGGAAATGTGAACTGGATGCACCTAATAGCTGTGTACATCTGTAAATCCCACTTCAATGGGACTCTGATTTGGTGCAGGTTACCCCTTCTTCATCTGTATGGTTATGATGTCTTCAGGGAGGTGAAAGGAGCCGTGTTATTGTCCCTGGAATTCCCTGTTCTGTGCACAGTGCTCATCTTCACGGGGGCGGAACAGCTTACTCTACAGTTTGTGACATTGATTGACTTTGATTGGTGTCTTCCAGCATTACATTTTCATCTTCTAATGCAATTTTCATTTACTTCAATGGGCAGGTCTATTGTGTTTAGACCTAGAATGTATATCAAATGAAACATTAATCTAAAGAAAAAGCATGTACTTTTATTTTTGGGCCCTTTTTGAAGGTTGTGCAAAGACTAATTTTCAGAGAAGAATAAAACTAAAATAAATAATAATATTAAGCAAGCAAGAAAATACAAACCAGCTTGTGCATATTTTCTCTTGTCTCTGATAAACCGCAAGGGCAAAGATATATATTTAAATGCTAAAAAGGATCAATAGATCCAAGCAAATTCAGTTATTCATGTGCCTATGAAACTAGTGACTGTTTTAGCCAAAATAGTTAAGCCCAGTTGCATTAATACTTATATTCTCAAATATAGAGCACACTGTTTATTAACTATCACATTATTTAGGATTCATTTCTGAAAGACAGAACGGATGCACAGATTGCAATGAGTCCTGCTGAAAGTCTAGGGTAGGGCAGTACACTACCTGTAGGAAATTGGCTTCTGCTTGTTTAACTTAGAACTGCTTCATTAAAATGCAAACGATGCTTTCCGGCTCGGGCATTGTGTGATTCCAGTTAGTCCAGTCTGAAATATTCTGATAAGATTTTTCATTTACATGTGTTCATATTTTTCCAATAACTTTCTTCAACCTTCTTCTATCTTTAAACATGCCGTACTGAGCCGAATCTAGACTGCTCGAGGCAACAGACTTTCTACCAACCCACTCTGCTTCTGGGGTGTGAGGGGCTCAGTGAATAAACAGGTAATGAGATGACAGAACTGAGGAGAGATATTACTGTCTTCCTCCCACTGAAATAAACCACCAGTCTGATGTAAGGTTAAAGCTGAAAACCCCTATGTATGCACCATATACCCCATAGACCTGGTTCACTTCACATGTGTTTGCAGTTACAGACAGCCTTAGCATCACCCACATTTTCATGAAAACTGTTTGAAACTTTCAAACTACAGAATATTTGAAAGAAGGGCTTTTGTTTTGTATATATTCTGTATTCTACACAATGTTGACTGTACTGTGGTTTGTACTTTAAGCTACAAAATGCTTTTAAAATGTTAAAACCCTGCCACTCATCCCAGAGGTAAATACAGTTTTCAGCAATTGCAAGACACATAGCCTGTCACAGAAACAATAGCTCTAATTCTACCCCCCTGAAGAGACTGAGCACAAAGCCCCATTACTGAGACTGCAAGGTGTGATACTGCTTCATAGTCAGTGCTTTCAGATTGCAGTGATGACAGGCTTTTTCAGACGAGTCAGATTTCTCAAAAACACCTAAAATGACACTGTAATATGTTGAAAAGGGTTAGGTGGCAATATTTGATTGTCACAAAGGTTACTACCCTTATTATTAGGGTTTTGTTTCTATATCTTCCTTAGTCCAAAGCCTATTAGAAAATACATCCATATTTCCATAAACAGAAAGGTAATTAAAGATACATTCAGCATCCCAGCAAATTATAAGTCGTTAAAACCCAAACTCAAGAAAATTGCCTTGTGACAGGGTCTTCCTCGGGTCACACGCGTGGGTAGCCGCTGTTCAAGCATACAGAGAGACAGAGGTGGTGTTGAAACGCCGGCACAGGCGCGCAGGATTTATTAACAACAAACAAAGTGAAAGTAAAATAAAGGCGGTCATGTGACGTTACCAGCGATGGTAACGCACAGAGGACAGATACAGAAAACCGTACAAAAAGTGCAAAATAAAACACAATACCCCAAACTATAACTCAAAAGGTGCCGTGAAAACGGCAGGCCTTGCAGCAGCCCCGATCACAGCGATCAACATGCTTTTATACTGACGCTCCGTTGAGACACGCCCACCTGCCTGCTGGAACAGCTGATTGCTTTCAGCTGCTGCTCCACGCAGACGGGTAATCGTCCCCAGCGGAGCGCCACAGCAGCTAAACAATTAAATCAATATTAACAATTAACAAAAAGACATACAATAAACTACATATTCCATTGTGCAAGGCTTACGCTTTGCCACATATCCTCCCGCTCAGAATGGAACCCATAGGGGTCCATTCGACAAAACAAAAAAAACACAAGTGTGGGTGGGAGGGAGGAACATTAGAGCCAGGTGCAACCTCCATACCATCATACCAGACTCCAACGTCAGCATTGCTATAAACAAACATGCACACACATACAACCACTATCCACATACCAATAATTAACAACAATACACCCACAATTATTACCCCCTAAACCCAGTGTCCCTTCACGGGGCTCCTCTCCAGAGGATTGACCCGCCTCCTTCTGAGACGATCCCCCACAAACGACAGGTCCTCCTTCGCTGACGCTCGGCAGGCAGTTCCTCCCGCTGGCGTCCGGGCAGGCAGTCTCTCCTCCTCCCTCGCCAGCTTCCAGGACCGGAACTCCTCCTTCTGCAGCTCTCGGGAACGGACCCTCCTCGGCCTCTCTGGCGTTCGGGCGGGATGTCTCGGCTCCTTCCCAGTGCCTTTAAGGACAGCGGCTCCATCCCTCTCCTTCAGCAGCCCCTCAGGGTTACCTGCGGTCTGCCCTTGTCCCCCCCAAAAAATTTCAGGGGTTTGCTCCTCCTGTCTCTCTGTAGCCATCTAGCCTTGCTTCGGCAGGATGCAGCGGAATCCACTTCCGACACCATATGTGACAGGGTCTTCCTCGGGTCACACGCGTGGGTAGCCGCTGTTCAAGCATACAGAGAGACAGAGGTGGTGTTGAAACGCCGGCACAGGCGCGCAGGATTTATTAACAACAAACAAAGTGAAAGTAAAATAAAGGCGGTCATGTGACGTTACCAGCGATGGTAACGCACAGAGGACAGATACAGAAAACCGTACAAAAAGTGCAAAATAAAACACAATACCCCAAACTATAACTCAAAAGGTGCCGTGAAAACGGCAGGCCTTGCAGCAGCCCCGATCACAGCGATCAACATGCTTTTATACTGACGCTCCGCTGAGACACGCCCACCTGCCTGCTGGAACAGCTGATTGCTTTCAGCTGCTGCTCCACGCAGACGGGTAATCGTCCCCAGCGGAGCGCCACAGCAGCTAAACAATTAAATCAATATTAACAATTAACAAAAAGACATACAATAAACTACATATTCCATTGTGCAAGGCTTACGCTTTGCCACATGCCTCCATTTAGAATTGCATTACAGAAAGTCTGAGTGAATTAAAAACAGTCTAAATTGTCAGCCAACTGCTTTCCCTGTGCAGTGTATCCTCTCCAGATTAGATCTCAATTCAGTCCCACATCATGAATGGATATCTCCAGGCAAGGCAAACCCAATATAATTGTTTAGCAGACTAGTATATTTGGGCTTGGCCAGATAGAAATCTCATCCCCACGTTTACATAAATCTCATAATTGGTTGAAATTACAGGTCAGATTGTTTTAAACCCAATATCACATATAAGCCTCAAATCCACCGCTTTTGTTTTTTAATCTATCTTTTTATTGCAATACAAAAATGTCCATCTATCACTTTAACAGACATCTGTAGCTCATTGATTCCACTGTGCTTGCCTTTGTAGGAGCTGCACTTACATTTCTCTGAAAAACCGTTAAAACACAAGTGAATATAGACTATCTGTTCAATTAGCACCTCGATTTCAGCTGAGTGTATTAAAGTATATGAAATAAATTACCATTAATTTAATTAACATGCAGTTACAGATTTTAAAGTAAATCTGCAAATTTGGAATAAAAATATAGCTCAGATAAAATACTGTTTCACTAAGCTTGATGTTGCAAGATAAATAAATGTAGCCAGAAAATCAAACATATCAGGAGAGCTTTGTCCTTAAACATCTGGAGCAGAAATCTATTGTCCCAATACATGTTGTACACTGTTCAGTAGACAGTAGCATGCACATTGTGTGTGTGTGTGTGTGTGTGTGTGTGTGTGTGTGTGTGTGTGTGTGTGTGTGTGTGTGTGTGTGTGTGTGTGTGTTTTTAAAAGATTTTAGACTTTATAGACCACTATTCCTGAAAATTGTTTTGAGAAATATTAAATATGTTGAATAATCTAGTTTTGTACAGCACAGGAAAATTAACTTTGTATTGTATTCTTGTAATATAGTACTGATATCTGAGTTCAAGCCCCTGATCGCCAGATTGACACTTGATGACATCTTACCTGGAATCAATAGTCTTTACCTCCAGACAGCTAATGATTATTATCATCATGAAGCAATTCTAGTGAAGTCAGAGGCTATTAGTCAATGACATGAAAAGAAGATTTTTGATTTGTGTTGTTTGACATTCTTTAACCTTCATTACAAAAGGTTTCAAGCTGACTCTTTAATGAGCACTTCCATGGTTTAACTAAATAGACCTGTTTGCTGATTTAAAGGGCTACATAAAACCTAATTTCCAAGAAAACTACGAATAGTTGAATATCCCCCTGCCAAAACTACAAGAGTGAGCTTTTCCAGACAAGACATGATGATGGCAGTCTTCAGTCCAGCATGTTTCATTGTTACCAAACTCATCCTTTGAAAAGACTTCCCATCCTTACAGAGCAGGCCAGCATAGTAACTACCAGGATTCTTATAAACGTTAAAGGCTGCTCTCTCAGTCCTTACTATCCCATCGCAGAGCATTATAAAGCACTGTGTAGTGTGGATCAATACGAATATACTCATATTCTACAGAGCATTCTCGTCTTCAAAAAAATCACTGCTTGCCAAACATGATAAAAAAGCAAAATGTTCCGATTTAAAAGCCCAAGGTTGAGATTAGCCCTGCAAACACTGAAATGTTAATTGAATTGATGTTGCAGTGATGTGACAGCCCTGTTATTCACTGCCTCCACAATGCCTGAAATGAAAATAAACCCTTTTCTGAAAAAGATTCATTGCGCTCAAAGTCAGTAATGTTTGCTGACAGCATAGAACATTTATTTTAGCTCCCAATACAAAGCAGAGAGGTTTCAAAGAACTGAAATGTAAAACAAATTACTTACAGTCTTAAAACTCTTATACGTAAGTGTCTAACAGTTATTTAAAATGTAAAAATATCTAGACTAGATCAAATTGTCAACTCGGGCTGAATACTGTGATTGTCATTTTTTGGGGAAACAAGAATTTGAGTTTGAATTCCCCATTAGCTATTAGCACATTAAATGTTTTTCGGATGGCTGGTGATGTGTTATATGTACTGCTGACAGAGTAATGTATGCAGTCCTGCAAAGCACCTTTTAATAGCTTGCAACTGCTTACAGAGCAATATGAATCGCTTACAAAGGACTGGGACAGCATCAGGCTGCACCTGTTATTCACCAAGACTTGACAGTGATAAGCATCTGTCCAGACTAGGGCAGTCTTTTTTCTTTGCTCTTAGAAAGAAAAAGACACAACCTCTGTGACCGAGCAGAGAAAAGGTGACTGGCTATCTTCCTGTTAATGAAATGAGCCCGTCAATTCTGGCACTCAGCTAACTTGCATTGTCTACATAAGAGAAATGCATAGCAGGGAAGATTCAAAGTTCTGCATACAGAATGCTAAATTATTTGCTATAAAAGAAAATCCAACATGTAAGTCAAAAAGTCAAGTATTACGGCTGATAAGGGCAATATAAAATGTTCATATAAATTGGGATTGCCATATTCAGTTTCAAATGTTACTTTCCATTCATTTTACCTGCACATCTGAAATATGTAACTGTTCTGTTTAAAATAAAAAGAGAGTGAGAGAGAACTGTGGGGTTGATGTTATATAGTGCATTTATAGACTGTCTGACTTCATACTAACAGACTTGAATGATGAGAACAGGAGACTTTGAGTTTGGCTTTCTGAGACAGCAGGAGAGAAGATAATTGACCCAGAGCATTCTATTTATTTCAGGCAAATTGATTCTGCCCATCACAGCAGCTCCGCTTTCTTTGTACGTGTGCAGCAGGTGGTACAGGTTCATTGGAATGTGTTTCCAAATGCATAGAGCAAAGCAAAGAAAAAATTGAACTATTTTTGCAATAGGTCAGGCTGTATCAAGAAGTAGGATAGTTACTGTTTTTTCTAAATGAAGTTTGTAAACTGGAACGCTGCAAGCTGTGAGATTAGGATTGTGTGAAGCCTTGTACACAGAATTCAGTTCAAAGTCACAATGTTGCTGTTGGTGTGATGGGTCTTGTTTATTTTTGTACATAAGTTTCCTTTGATTGACACAAACATCTAGCAGAGCAAGAGACAGGAAGCTGTCAGTCAATGGTAGAGCAGAACAGAATGTACCAGTATGACCAATAGATTTCATCACAGAGAATTTTATAATGAGTGCTCTGTGCACCTGAAGTAGAGTAACAATCCCCACATTACCTCTGTAAAGCTGGAACCTTGTAAGTAATAATCAACCAATCCATGCATGTTCTATGATTAGCTTGATCCCATTAATTATACTGAACAAATAATAATAATAATAATAATAATAATAATAATAATAATAATAATAATAATAATAATAATAAATAATAATAATAATAATGTGCTGCTACATACAGTAGAGACACATTCTGCAATATCTCCAGCCTAAGTTATGTTATAAATATTGTGTGCACTGGTACTTTAAAACGAACAGAAATGCAAATTGAATTCCCACAGGAAATGTCTGAGAAGAGCGCTTATGCAAGCTTTCCAGTATCTCGTTATCTGTCTCTTCACAATGTACTGCTTTTATTCAGGAGAGTCTGAAAGGCTTGAAAGTATGTCTGAGTTTCTTTAATTTCTAAATCAGGGGGTCTAGTCTGGTTCTTTGATAGTGTTTGTGAAAGAATGTATTTTTCAGGTCTTTATTGAAATATCTACAAGTCCCAGTCCCTGAGCAGTATGGACTTTTACACAAATCAAACACAGATCGGGATTTTCTCATAGCATGGTGCCAGTAGTTCTGGCCTTTGTATTGCGACTCTTGATAATGATAACGATAACAGCTTTGATGTAGGTAGCAGCATGCCAGCCGTTACTTCAAATTGAGTCATTAGGCTTTCATTTAATTTGGCTCCTAATAACTGTAACCTAATAGTGTGAACCATTATCCACGAGAACTTGCATACACACAATAATGTTCCACAAAAGGATCTGTGTTTGTACCTGCAGAATAACCCTTAGATTAAATCCATAACAATTCTTCATTTTGTTGAAAATTTATGAATATTGTCTTTATATGTAAATATATTATGAGATGCTCAAGATCTTTCAGATAATCAGAGCACGTATTTCTTCTTCTGGATTCCATGACACATCACAGAGAAACTCTATTCATGACATCAGCCCTGTATTCTGTGACACATCACAGAGAAACTCTATTCATGACATCAGCCCTGTATTCTGCGACACATCACAGAGAAACTCTATTCATGACATCTCTATTTGCTGTCCTACAACCCCATATTAGCTCACAATAGGAAGCATCATACCAACCTTTATGGGTCGCTAGTTGATGTTGCCTTATTGTTCTGCCCTTATTCTACTATAATCAATAGAAATAGGCAGCACAGGAGATACAATACCCATTGTGAGTAATATATGTAAAGTCATGCGAGCAATAGTATCCCTCCTTGTGGACAGTAATATACAGCTAATACACTTAGAAAATCAACTATATGTGTGTCAGCAATAGCACACATGGAGGCCCGTAATAGTACTAGTGCAACCAATTGTGTTATTAGAACACAACATCAAGTGTGTTATTAGAACACAACGTCAAGTGTGTTATTGTGTTTACAAAACGGCCTTTAAAATGCAAAATTATACAAATAAAAAATTATTCCAGCAAGATACAGAAGAAAGTTGCATGGGATGGAATTGTCGTCAGCCAATCAGACATTCTCTAACTGAAAACTGGGGAACAAAACAACTAGAGCCTCTCATGCAGCTCCTGCTAACCAGTGCCTCTCATAACCTTGCTCCACAATTCTCATTTTAGCTATGTCTATTACTGGAATACATAAACCCCATCCTGACAACTTTCCCCCCTAGCTATAACCATTAGCATAACCAACCAGCCACAGCATGGAACAGTCTCCATGGAGTCTTTATCACAGAACAACATTAATAAAAACGCACCATTGCTCCCAGTTAATTAGTCATTGCAGTGAAATATTTACCTTTTATCTGGAATGCTTATTATGCAGTTGGTATTAGTTGCTCAGAAGAAAGTGGTTAAATGGTTTCAAGAAAAAGAAGCCTTCGATGCTGTGTTTGTTGTTATTAGGATAAGATATAATGGAAGAGCAGATTCCCCAACACCTTGCTGGTAGACCCTCTCACAGGGTATTGTTTCATAGATAGGTGTGGGTCGGTGTCCATGGAGAATTTTAACAGCACACAAGCTGTTGTATTTTATAACTGATACTTTACCTTTCTCCTCCAAATCCAGATGTATTACAATCTTAACAAAAAACGATTAACATGTGAAGCATGTTTACCCAGAACAACTTAAACAAATATATTTCTACTATTCCAGATTAAAGAAACAGGAAAGACAGATTTCTAAACAGTGGTTTATTTCACCCCTTTAGCATGTTTCCTTGTATAGCCTTTACATAAAACTAAGTGCTGATTTTTCTCTTGAATGCTAGTGTTAATACTACTGGCGCTTTGATGAATTAGCCCACCTAAACCCCTGACATTATTTTGATTATTAAGCTGGTCATTCCATTGATTAAAAAGAATCCTTAAGCCAAATATGTCAGTAAACTCTGAAGGGAAATCTATGTTTGGAAGGCTATCTGACTAAACACCTTGCCAGTCTTTTACAGAAACCCTTTTTTGAAAGCTGCTCTACGTATGTCCTGCTTTTCCAGAGAAAATTCTACTCATACTGATGTAACAGGGTTAAGCTTTCTTTGCACTTTATTTTATATTTATAATGATTTAAGATGTGTTGTTTTTTATTGCACTTTTATTATTTGATATTGATATGTTTTTAAAGCATTTGTGAATGTGTGCAAGGTAATCACAGTGTAATTAATCAATTAGTCCAATTGTGTGTCGCTGCATACTTTATAAAGCTTGATTAAGAAGAACGAGGATTGCTGGGAGGATGTTCAGGATAACGTGTGAGCCTGGATGCCAGGCTGGGAAGTAGGAGCGATGATAAGAGTTTTTGAGAAACTGTTGCCTTGTGTGTGAAGTTTATAACTGTAGCGTATTCTGGCAGTGGTATGTATCCGCATATAGCAATTGGATCTCATGTGTTGTCATTCCTGC
The DNA here is from genome assembly GCF_017654505.1 of Polyodon spathula. Lineage (NCBI taxonomy): Eukaryota > Metazoa > Chordata > Actinopteri > Acipenseriformes > Polyodontidae > Polyodon > Polyodon spathula. The sequence goes on along the minus strand of NC_054555.1, from coordinate 30,256,260 downwards.
TGGCACCGGCTCTGCCTGTAGTGAGAGAGCTATACTGGTTTGGCTTCATCCCACCCTTTTCACTGAGATTCCCCATAAGATCATCTCTAAACCGTATTGTTCATGGTGGAAACCAATTGTTATTGACAGTTAGATTACTGTATCATTACAAAGGAAGGGGTTTGTATTGAATAATGCTATAACACTCTTGGAATATAATACACAAGTGCACATTGAAGTCTATTTCTGTCAATTTATGGTTCAGGGTAGGATTCATATTGTTTCAGAATAAGCTATGCACAGTATGACCCCTGTTGTACAGTTAATAAGAATTTACAGTGGCCCTGCTTCTACCCACTGAAGGTAGAACTAACAGTACATTACCATTGTGTGTACTATGAGAGTGTTATCTTTGTGAGTGATAGATAGCACAATATCTCTTTCCCTGTAATTCAATCTGCTGTGTTAGGATATTTTAATTTTTAATGCCAGGTCAGATATGATTTCATGCTACATGTCTGGATTTTTCTCTTCTATTTATTATGTTCTTTATGTGTAGTAAGTGGAAGCTTGTATTATAAATGACCCTTCATTTATGTTAAATATTATCGCACCAGGAAGAGCCTCCCAGAAAAGCACAAATAAATCCTGAAAGGGCTGTGCCTTTGTCTTTACTTGCAACTGCAAAACTATATTCCTCAAATCAGAACAAGACCATGCAACTCACGAAACAATCAAACTAAATGCATTTACCGTCATAGCAGACTTATACCATAATTCTAATGAAATAGTGAGAAGATCAGGAGATAGGTATCAAAGTATTTGCAGAATGACTGGCTTGTGTCATTCAGAAATCAATGGCTTCTAGTGGATCGTGCATTGCTGAGTCGAATGCTACACGTCAATTGGGTAATGGTGCTTGACATAGATGAACAGGAGCTGAGGAAAGGTAAAAGTGATGGAATTGAGTTTTCTAACTGTCAGGAAAGCAAACGTTAAGCCCATCTGGCAGTAAAGCTCCACTGTCTTTACTTCAACGCAGGTGCCTAATTTAAGAACGGGACTAGCTTGAGACTGAAATTATTTCATTTTTGGGTTCATGTACATTTTTAATTATAAAAATGCATTGTTTTTAGATATCTCCAGTTTCTAATAGAAGGATCAAATTGATAAAACAGTGTGTTTTTTTCATTTGAACGAAGGTTTACAGTAATTCTGGATTTAGCATTCGAAGCAGGTAGCTTTAAGATTAAAGAGTAAATTCACTGCAGCTGTACAGTACTTCACTTCTTAAACATACATTTTTAAATGCATCTTTGTAAGTGCGTTCAACTGAACTGAACTGAAAGTAAAAACAAAATGACTCACACGAAGCATGAATATACACTGGCAGAGTATCATTGAGCATGTTTATGTTCTTGAAATGGGGTTGTAAAGTTGGCACATTGTGTGATAAATGTGTCGGTGGACCTAAACGCTGTCACTGTCTTATTAAATGACTGCCCTGTGTTTACATCACTATGGCAGTAGACTCTATCCCTTGAGCACTGTAAGGAATTGCTGGGAAGGTAAATAGAATGAGGATCAAACCCAGAACTCAAAGTCCAAACCATGGGAACCCCTAGAGGGGGGTTTCACTTCTCTAAAGTATTGTCTAGAAAAGGCATCATTGGAAACATCACCCTGAAGGTTGTTTACTTTACGTTTTGTTTTTTTGATGACATTTTCTGTCAAATTGAGAGTGTTACTGTGTGAACAGGTGTTTTGTTAACTGGTAGTGTATCCTGTAGTGTTTGTATAAATGCATGTTTGTATAAATGCATGTTTGCATAGTCTCCTCTTTCTATAACACACACTTAACACCAGGTGAAGTCTGCTTGATTATTATTCTGCATTATTCTGAAATTTTGCATTTCACAGTGTGTATTATTGTGCTGGCATGATTTTAAATTCTTTCCATACATCAAGGCACTTTCATGGTTTCAACAGAAGTCTCTGAGAAATAAGCCATGTAGTTTACTTCTCTGTAAAATGGGAGCTAGTGTCCCTTGGGGGTCAGCCATATTCTGAAGCACACCTTTTCTCTTAAATATTTTCATCTCCGTCAAATCTGTTTATACTGATCAGGTTAACTGGTGTGAACGTCCTATGGTTTAGAGAACCTTTTTCTGTGCTATTTTTGTTTTCCATTAGCAATAGACTTGTCAGGCTATAAGGTATGCTCTATTGACTAGGAAATAGGAGCCTGCCAGTCAAGCAGATGTTGCAGGGCTTTGTCTGTATGACCGTGCAGAACAACAAGGGCAACATGACCGTGATGGGATTGTTTAAGAGGCTCAGATTTTCAAAGCAGGGTTCATTGTTTTCAGATAAAGACAAACTTTCTGTTGTGCCTCTCTTGAGTGACATCACATTTTCCTCAGGCTGCTTGTATGAGTGACATCACATCTTCATCAGGCCACTTGCCTGTGTGACATCACATCTTCATCAGGCTGCTTGCCTGTGTGACATCACATCTTCATCAGGCTGCTTGCCTGAGTGACATCACATCTTCATCAGGATGAGATTAATTGTTTAGAGCTGGGATGTGCTGTGGGCTGGAAGGTATAAAACACCAATGATGGAGCAGATTTTGTGTTTAGCTCATCCAGTGTTCTTTTAATTCCAGTTTCATTGGGTTCGTAGCATATTAAATAAAGGGGGTGCCTTTTTGGACTGATGGTTCTCAGGCGTAGGAAAAAGAAATGATTCTTAATTAAGTCTGAAGTGACTAGACTTGGCCTAAGACTTTATGACAACATGATGTAGTGATTAGTGCTGATTGGGGTCTGTGAGACCAGCCATTCATTAGCCACACTTAATTGAAATGGTTTTTGTTTTTGTTTTTTTTAGTTACAGTAGGAACAGAAGTAATATAATGTAACATATAGACATCAGCTGTTACAGACATATTTTCCTCACCTCAATTATACAATGTCATGCAGAATTCCTTGCAGTTAGAAAAGTTATCATCCTCCAAAGTGGCTAAAGTTTGATTTACACTGCAGATGGGTTCGCAATGACAGTCTTGTATGTCTTCTGTGAAATTGTTAATTAGCATCTATATATTTTACTTTTTTTTTCACCAGCATGCTAAGTGGCTTAACAACTTTATAATAAGACATTAGATATGACATTAGCCAGAAGGATTTGAGGAGACATTCTGATATACTTTAAGTGCTATATTTGTATTAATAATAACCTGAAAGGATGGGCAATTGATATACCATTGAGAGGTGTTACACTGCAAGTCATTTCTATGTGTTAAACAATATCGTGTTGCACACAATGTGTGGCCAAAGCATACAAATCTAATTCCCTATTGATATGATAAAAGGAAGTCTATATCTAGAAAACACTTCAAACCAAATCCTTAACCTCCTGCTGCCATCCCATAATGTTATCCAATCTGGCAGTAATATCTTCTTGAGTGCAACAAAGAAGAGGCTGCATATAGGCTGTAACTACTTGTTTCTCTGCTCAGATACACACACACACACACACACACACACACACACACACACACACAATATATATATATATATATATATATATATATATATATATATATATATATATATATATATATATATATATATATATATATATATATTCTTAGTTTCCTGAAAGAAAGTATTGCAGCTACTCTTGATTAAAGAAACAAACCCTAAACATGTACATTAGTCACAGCAGAGTAAGGTAAAGCTGAGTTGATGAAAAACTACATTTCTGTAACAGAGATCAATGAAAACAGCTACATTTCCAATGTTTTTGTTCAGTGAAACTAATTTTGAAAGACGTTCATTTTACAAGACTCATTTTAGATTAACAAATACAGTTGAGTTTTCTAATGAGATTCAGCACACTCCTTTTACTATTGATTGAGCACATCACCAGGGGTTCAGATATGATTATATTACACAGGACTTGTCTGAACATGAATCCCATACTAGACTGGGGGAGACAGTGGTTTTAAATGCTGTGGTAATTCAGCAGGCTGCTCACCTCTGGGAATCGAGTTACTGGAACAGAGTGACCTGATCTGAAGGCAAATCACACATTAAACTACTTGCATTGACCAGTCACCATTTAGATTGCTGTCTAATGATGTGAGGACAAGTAAAAAGTGTAGTAGAAATGCAGTATTCCAAAAGATAAACTAAAACAGTCTGCCCCTTCTCAGAAGTAAAACAGCAAATGTAGGGAATTGAATTTGACTGGTTTCTTTATACAGGATATCCATCTCAGTTTATAATAGTAATAGTAATAGAAATATGAAAGCACAATTCTGCTTAAAAAACTATGCAATCAAAATATAGGGTATCAGCAACACTTTAGTTTATGTATCAGTTGAAAATAATGAATATTGCATCTAAACATGTTTTAACAATATTAGGTAGTTAAACTGAAAGTGTGTATAATATAAAATATAAAACATCTCTTCAAGGAACCTCATCTAAATTCATGCCATGTATTAAAACACATATTCAAATATAAGAGCAACAGACCATGCCTGTCCAATCTGCTAGTGAAGAATATCAGTGCACTCATGTGTGGCCAGGATGAAGCAGTGGGGTGTTAGTGTCCTATTGACACCTGTCTGCTTCAACTCTGAGCTTGGCTGCAATGAAACACGGGTAATGCATCTTGACAGTGTTTGCTCAAACTCCATGTGACAATCAGAGTGCTGTGTTTGGTCATCACTGTACAACAATAGTCCTCTTCGTTTCTTTTATCGTTATTTGGATTGAGTTTCACAGAATGAGGTGACAGGCTTTATTCTTTAGTGATTTACTACAAATGTAACCTGCTGTACTTTTACCATGACAAACTTTTTAATGTTCAAAGTAAGTTCTTTGAGACAAGCTGGCTGTCCAGAGAGTTGGTAAATCCATCATATTTAGAAACTGGTGCACCTTGAGGACCCCACTTAGCAGCTCTGCCCATTGATCTGATTGTATCGAAGAGGAGGCTGCCAGTTGTTGAAGGCTACTGAGACTTAGCATGTGAAAAGCTAAAGAAATGTATACAGCATTGCCCAGCTCTGAGAATTATTCCTGTGTATTTCAATGCCGTTTTAATCCACACATTTTACAGGGGTTTCTTGTATATCGGTAGTTAAGTGACCTTGATTTCTCAAAGCAGTGTAGCAAACGCAAAGTGACAATTTAGGAAAAATAATTTAAATTGCTGCTATATTTAGCACACATGTAATGGCAAATACAATAGAAAGGCAGTTGTTTGTGGGAATAACTGATTGAGGGGACCATGGGAAAATGAGGAGAAGAAGCCAAATTGAAAAATAAATAGTATGTCATGCAAAACTGCACAGACACTTTGACTGGTGGTGTAGAAACCCATCTCAGAGAGTCACTTCAGCAGCTGCATCTGCAATGTGTGCACATTTTTTTTTGGAAGATTGAGGTTTTATAATAAATGAAATTTTGACATGGGACATTTGAGCGCTCATTTTCCATTGTACTCTACATGTTGAGGATTGGGGATTGCAGGATGTAGCAAAATCCATTCAGATTTCTTTACAAGAATAAAGTGAAATTAAGTCTTCACAATAATATAAAAACAATCAATCAAATCCAAGACCCAGGCAAATGTGGGGCAAACAGCCTGCAGTCAAGATGGCCGCCGTTTGCACTGCAATGAATTGTTTCATTGTACGAGTGGTAATGTGGTTGCTTGTTTAATTACTTTGTGAGATATTTGATTGAAGAATGGGTAAAGTGTAGAATGTGGCCAGAGGGTGATGGATAGATTAATTGTGAATCAGATTTAGGCCACATGTTATAAAAAGAACAATAATAAGGGAACCTTGAAACAATTGATAATCAGGTTAAGGTTAATACATTAACTAACTATCTATTAGAACATAATCAAACACAGAGATGTTCACATGAACTTTGTTATATAAGCCAATCCAGTCATCTGTTATATATTTGCAATGGTGTTTTATATTGTCATTTTTGTGCCATTAAAAGGGTACACAGAAGCACAAGTGCATTATTTTTTTGTGAATGGTTGCTTTGATAACAGCCCTGGACATAAGTGTAGAAAGCTATGGGTAAACTAAAGGAGACATGAAAGGCTTGCCATGTTGCTTAATGCATAGCATGCAATAAAATATCTGAATAGATGTATTGTTAGAGGCAGAAACAAATTGGTTAAACTAATTTTGTGATTGCAAGGAGAGTCCTGGCCTGCTGCTGCTGTTGTTTCCCTTCTCCTGAAATTACAGATCAATGTGTTCAAAGCTCAAAGGGCATGGTTTGGTTTAATTCATTATTTGGACTATGTAAAATCATGTAAAAAAAACAAACAAATACCATTCCCCAAAGCCAGTGTGGTCCTGTGGTGCGAGCAAGACTAGAGACTATGTGTGCCCTGTGTACACAAAGCATCTACATTGGGCAAAATGATCATTGTCCACTTTTCACAGTATATTCCTGCAGTTTTACTCTGGGTTTTGTCCACTGGAGGTGCTCAAGCATTGACTCAAGCCACTGGCACAGTATTTGTTACTAGTCCAAAAAGTATTATTATTTTTTAAAATAAAAAAATGATGTATCTTATATGACAGAGGCATATATAAAATATATTTTAGACAGTAAAACCTCTAATTACCTCATTTCACTCTAAGCATGGAGTCCATATACTGTACTTTAAAAGTGTTTCCTTTGAACGGCATTCAGGTTTTGGTAACCAACATTAAGTCTTTTCATATTCCCTTCGCTATTAAAGATGTTTTACTTCCATTTAAATCCCTATTGACGCTTCTTGCAGTTTTTTCTTTCTTTTTACATTTTTATCAAGACATGGTTCATAGCAAATATTATTGGTTTCAACAAATCAATATTGATGGTAATACTGGTGGAAGATGGTTGTCCTCTTTCATTTTACTGCACCAGCTAATCCAGCATTATTTTTTATAATGAACCACATTCTTTGGTAGCGAGCGTTTATCAATTCGAAATGTAAAATAAGATAGTGGCTGTTGTAGCTGGAATCTCAGTGCAGTTAGGTATCTGTGGGTTCCAGGAATATATTGAGCAGCATGTTGTTATTGCGGTTTAAATACAATCTTTGGAATAGTTGAAAAGTACCAGGCTGTGTTTATCTGTCTGGATTCTGAATCGGACTCTATTAAACAATGCTGTAGCTACTCAGTTGTTTGTGCATAATTACATATTAATTAATGGCCACTTAAACTTTACAAATATTCTTTTCAAGTCCATCTTACTAAAGAGACTGTCTCTTAAGAAGTATCTTATTATGAATAAAATTTAAATGTCAGGAAACACAATCCAGTGGTAACCTGGCCCCAGATTGATGCCTCCATCGCTTCTCTTCATGCATGAATCTTTCTTAATTAGCAGAATATCATGCCATTGTTAATGATACAGTAACTATGCTAACTGAACTTCTCCTGATGAAGAGCTTGGGGTCCTGGTATTTATGAAAATACAACAGTGTGACACAAAGAATTTGAATGGTAAAGGCACTGACATTTCCCTATCTAGCACAGAGGCTGAGTTCACTGTAGATGGGAGCTTCTTGGAATAAAATCTATTATTATACATACTAGTTCCAGTATGATAGGGGTCTGTATATTAAATAAATAGAATTTTCACAAAGTAAACTTATGGTACCAAACAGGGCCCCGCTTGTGTTAATACTCTATAAGTCATTAATTAAAAACACATTAATACCGCTCCCTTATCTCATAATATAACTTGTATCAGCAGCAAGCGACAGGCAGGGGAATAATGAAAATTAATTTTCACCAAAGATGACTGACTCTGTGTACAACTAATCTTTGGTTTTAAATTACAATTTTGACTTGTCTTCGGATCCCTTTTGAAAGTAAACACAGTTGTTCTTCTGATATCTTTGGTTGGAATTGAGACACAAGAAGTGTCTCTTATAAGATTACTGAGTTACCGTATTCCCTTCCCAGGTTACTTTTTTGTAATTCAGAGCTTTTCAATTCACTATAAATGAAAAGATTTGAATTACTATAAATGCTACAAAAGTAATTTCTAGGACTGTTGGCTAGCCTTTATATAGATAAATTACTTTGGTGCAAACAGTGATGCCTTCAAAAACCCTACATAACAGTACAGTATTTGTTCTAATTTCACAGACCTTGATCACAACTGATCTTGGCTACTCAGTGTTAATTTAGGTAAAGTAATCAAAAATTAGAACAAATCAGGGTGTGTGAAACTAGACAATAGTCTTCAATGTCAAACAGAAACACATCCTTTAGTGTAAAAGCCCCACAGCGAGGGTAAAAAGCCAGATAACCTTCCAATAAATGCAGCACCCATAACCCCTTGCACCATTTCATTTGCATACCAGGGGGTGGGCTAATCCTACAACAGGCTCACCGGTTACAATATGCTCAAGACACCACTTCACACTCACTCATAAAAGCTACAGTCAACTTTAATGCATTATAAACATGCCCTTATAAAGAATGACCTATATATGTGCCTCTATTGTGTAGCTTTACAATAACTTGCTACTCTGTACTAATAAATGTAAAGCAATTCATATCCTAATCAAGGACCATTGATTGAATAACAGGCATTTCCTTGAGGACCCATAGCTTGAGTATTAGAGACTCCCTCATGCTCACCAATTGTCCACAACACTGTTTTATAACCGATTCCTTCCTTGTAACCTTTATGATGTCATTAGCATGACCACCCCCATGATATGAGGAACTTTTATAATGAAGTCATCAACCTGCCCCATTAAAGAGCTGACATTCATTAAGCAGTTTCATCAGACTTTTTTCATGGATATTCAAATATGTTTTTATTCACTTTCTTTTTTAATTATTTTTTTTGTAAAAAATAAAAACAAAAATCAAACTACTTCTAGGGGATAACTTTTTGCAGCAACACAAGCTTTTTCAAATCCCAAAGACATATAGATATTAAACAGTGTCTCGAATGAAGAATTGCATGTTTAAATAATAGAAAGTATTCATGGTACAACACCTCAGCAGAGAAAGAAACCGTTAACTCACAATCACACACTGTCAACATTTTCAAGCAAAAATGTTTTCTCAGTTTGAAGAAAGTGGGACATTGTGCAGCACAAGTTCATACAAGTTAATAGCATCTTTGTTGGAGTGATGGCTTGCTAATTTGAATGTGGTAGGCACTGTAGGGGTATGGCTAGCTTGCTCTGTAATATATTCACGCCCCAGTCTAATGATGTCAGTCTTTACAGTGATAAGGTCTTGATTTCTGAAGCATAGTTTTTCTATGTTTGCTGTGTTAACTGAAGTGACTTGCTTATCCAGGGAGTGGACTTTAATAAAGCCGTGACATTTCCAGGCAATTCCCTACCCTTGTGTAGTAATTGTTTTTATTGTTCTGTTTTGTCACATCTCTGGAAATGTGAAGAACAGCACTCAGTTAATAATGAGTCTGGCTTTCATCCCCGAGAAGCTTGAGCTGTTTATATTCTTCCTCTGCTTTCATTTTGTTCCTCAGGTAGTCATAGCCCTGGCAGTGGCTGCATGACTTTATTCCCACTGTAATCTGCAATAAAAACAGAGAACAAAATGCATACCGCCCTGTACTGCTGCTTTCAAATCGGCCAGGGAAGGGTTCTTTAAAGCACCCTGAATTTAAAAGGCTGGTGTAGACACTATTTTTACCTCCATCTGTTACAAACTGCATGAATAATGCCTTTAACAGCATATTTTGCAGTCCACGCTAATAATAAGTTAGTCCAGTGTTGATTTAGTACTAACCAAAGCACTGGGTGCAACCAAGCCCCATCAGGGGACTTCATCCTTGAAAAGTACAAGGATTTGGCTCTGAAAAAAAAAAAACTTTTCATATATTGTTGGATTTTAAATGTTTTCTCCTTAACAGCAAAACATGTTTCATGGAGCTGATTGTGCAGCCTTGATTTTAATGATGCATTTCCAGTTCACTGTAGCTATTGATTCACTCCTGCCCCCTCTGCTGTTGAGATCATGGAGTGAATGTGTTTTAATGAGATATGCAGTCATGTTTTAATGAATGTACAAGGCAGGCTGGCTGTGCACCTTCTACCAAGTTACCATCATCACTAAGGACATCATAAACCACACTGGAAATGAACTCTTCAACACAATGTGCAGCCCCCTGTGGATTTCATTCTTAATCAGTTCTAATTCCAGAGTGCTGTGTTTCCAAAGTGATTGACAGACTTGAGCCTTGTTATATGTGCTCAGCGCAGGGACGCTGTCTGAACACGGCATATCCAAGAAGCTGGACAGAAAAATAGAAACACCCACCATCACACTGTTGGTAAGGTCACCATGGCAACCTGTTTGGCGTGTCTACAAGGTGACTGGCTGGAGGAATAAGTGAATATTATTCAATCTCCTGCTGTCCAACACAATCATAGGCCGTCAGTGCATTGTGAATGAAATGCAACTGCTGATTAAGGAACCTCTGATCCATTTCACTATGGTATTTGGTAAAGCATTAAACTAAGTAAATGGTAATTAAGCACTACTGAATATTAAGTAAGCATGCATCAAACTTTAATTACATTTTTGATACCATTAAATAAGGTTACTACAAGCAACTGAGCCATACTTGCAAGTTAGAAAACTGCTTAAAATAAATTGTTACCTAAACTAAATTCTGCTTATTACTTAATGAAGCAAATAAGGCTAATGCCCATAAGTTACATGAAGTATTTTATTTGGCTCCTACTAGTTTATGTTTTTGACTGTGCTCAAGCTGTTACTGATCTGAGAATGAGTACTACTTAAAATTCTTCCGAGTTTAAATTGGGACTTCATCAGCCTCAGTCAGTAGTATCATCCTGGACAGTGCAATTCATTTCTACACTGTCAAAAAGCAACAAAAAAACTTGCAGAATGCAACCCCTCTGTGCCATTGCATGTTTCCATCTGCAATGATGAAGAGCAAACTGTGGCTTTCGGAGCCCAAGCTGGGATAAGGTCCCCAGTGACAGAAATCCAGCTAAACCCATCCTTTCTGCAGCCAGGCTCTTCCCCAGAGGGACAGTATTATCCATGCTCTTCCCCAGAGGGACGGTATTATCCAGGCTCTTCCCCAGAGGGACAGTATTATCCAGGCCCTTCCCCAGAGGGACAGTATTATCCAGACTCTTTCCCAGGGGGTCTGTATTATCAGGGCTTTTCCCCATGGGGAATGTATTATCCAGGATCTTCCCCTGAGGGACAGTATTATCCAGGATCTTCCTCAGAGGGACAGTATTATCCAGGCTCTTCTCCAGAGGGACAGCATTATCCAAGCTCTTCCCCAGAAGGACAGTATTATCGGCACAGCCGTTAGAGTTGTATCTCAGCATTGGAAATAAACTGCTGGGATGGTGGCTTATCTAAATCCTGAACTCTTATTTCTGACATCAGCATTATTTTGTTTTGTCTTGGCACTCAATCTAAGCAGGATTCCTCAAGGAATACATGTAAGTTTCCCTCTACCTAGAACCTTTGATCAATCGCTTTGATGAACTGTTTAAAAGGCGTAATTAGGAGACAGGCAGATTTACTAGGAAATTGCTATGAAGAGAAATTAGATTTTGTACAGCTTTTTATGTAGAATTGAAACTTGGGCTATGTTTTTTTTTTTTTTCTTAATCAATGGGGATGATAAAGCAAAACAACAATTCTCTATGCATTTTCCATATTTTGGTATTTTACTACAGTAAATTGGGCCCAGACAAAAAGTTGTATTTTATTTAATTATTTTCTCTTCTACAAAACTTTATTTACTGAGCTTTTAAAGTAGAACCTCAGAATTAAACCTGCATGACCAAAACAGTATGTGGTGTCGTTCTGCATACAGTGACCTGTCTTTACACCTGAGACCAAGAGATTCAGTCACTGCTGTTCATAACCTGTTGAGTGACACAATGCAGCGAGTCACTTCAAAATCCTTACCTAGCTGTGAAATTAGATACCTTCCAAGCAAGCGAAAACTCAGCAGGGCTGCTAAACCACTTGATATAATAAAACCTACTGTTTGAGTTACATCTTATCACGTCCACAATTCTTTAACGTGGAACCCCTAAGCAAGGGATAGGGTAGAAGTGTGAGAGCAGGAGAGAGGATGGGACTTTCTCTGACATTTACAAAGTTTCACTAATGCATTTCAGGAAACATGCTCTTTGCTACTGCACAGTTTAAAACAGCAAACAGGATTAACAGCGTCTCAGTGACAGCAGACCAGCACTGTGGGGGAATGATTGGCTGAGTTTAAATCAGTGGTGTGAGTCCTTCTCCATGCAGTTATCTGTGAGTGCCATATGTCTCCAGTCTCTTGCCATTCTTATCAATGCCTCCTTTGAATTCTCCATTCCCCTCTCAGGCAAGGACAGGGTGATCTTTTCTTAAAAATTCAGCCTGACTTGACTTTTTAAGATTTTTTAAGCAGATATATGTGCCAGTAGCTCATGTGAGCTGTTAGCTTGGATGAATAGTAGAGCCCAACACCCCTGCAGACAGCTACAACACTGCTAGCACACTGCTTGCAGCTGCTTTATCTGAAGGGGAGCACAGCACACTGCTTGCAACTGCTTTATCTGAAGAGGAGCACAGCACACCGCTTGCAGCTGCTATATCTGAAGAGGAGCACAGCACACCGCTTGCAGCTTCTATACTGTATCTGAAGAGGAGCACAGCACACTGCTTGCAGCTTCTATACTGTAACTGAAGAGGAGCACAGCACACCGCTTGCAGCTGCTACAGACGCTGTGGTTTTGCACTGCTCCCCTGATACATTGCTAGCGACTAGAAGTGTCTGCTCTATGTTTCAGGAATGAATGAGATGCAGTATCTTACAGCCACTGTGTTTGGTACGAGTCAGCTTTATACTCTGCCCTTTATCCAAAGGCCCCATCAAGTCTATTTCTATATATTACATACTACATTGGTACTACATACAGTACATACATACATGCAGTTATATGGAAAGACACAGGAAAAGCAATGCAACCATTCATATCTTGGGGATTATTGCACCATTTACTTGTTTTATGTATTCATTTCTTACCATAGCCTTATTATTAGAAAATGGAAAATTGCAAACCTGAACTGTGGCTTATCTCTCCCAGGGAATATCTTCTTCATTACTGCAGCTGCTGGGTATTTAATTAAGACAACAACAAAAAAAACCTTACAATTGACATTAAGAAAAATTTGCTTGAAAACAATCCCTTTGCTACTGTCGCTCAGAAACTAACAACAGCATCTTATTCAAAATTTAAACAATAAATGAAAGAGCATGCTGCCCTTGGATTATCAGGTATCTGCGTGCTAAAGAGAGGGTTATAATGAAGAGTGATGTTAATAGAATGGAATGCAGCTCAGAACCAAAAGCAGCTTTACTCTTTCCTACAAGATACATTTGGCCTTATTCACAAACACCCTTTTAATGTTTCTCAACCAATTCACATTTTGAACATGCAGATGGCATACAATATTCCTTAAGAGGGCGGTAATGGCACTAGATTGTGACTGATAGACTTAAGGACGGGTGACCTTTGGAGCTGCAGCAACACCAATGTATGAATCAAATTACTAACTTCCCAAATATTCACATACATTTATTCATTTCTAGACTGATTGAAAAAAAAATCTTGCATGCACACGTTTCTTGACAATCGAGTCCTTTGTCATCACAAATATTGCAACTGGCCGCTGCAATTTAGTATCTATATGAACACTTCACAGCTGTGTCTGTCAGGGAATGTACAAAGACAGATTAATACAGTCAGAAAGGACACCAAAAACAGTCTCATCTGAATACGAATAATACACATGCTCTTCAATTTGGAAAGGTTATGCAATCAGGATTGAGCTCAGCCTTGCTGATCTGCAGGAGAATAATAAAAAATAAAACAAGTCATGATGCAAGAGCCGCAGTCATGCAATTTACTCATGTAACGCGATGTTCTGATTACATATCTAAGAAATGTCTTAAAACGCATTGAAAGCAGGGATCACTCAAGTGCTTCAACAGGCTGGGTTGATTTCCTTGGGGCTAAGTAAGGCCAGTTGTTTGAGGCTGCATTTTAATTGTATCTGAAATCACTTAGTATCTTATGGAATATGTTTGTTTAAACTCTATCAGTAGTAACACAGAACATAGTGTGTGTTAAACTGACAAGACTCAAATCCATGTCTGAAAGGCTTAACAAAATGCTTCATTTCCAACATGTGTGCTAAAACATGTTCACGTATGTTCTGATAAATCCAGCACTCCTGTGTGTGAAAACAAAAATTAATGATACATGTCTAGAAGTTTATTCACATTGGGTCACATTTACAAAGCTTTTTTTTTTCTTCTCCAAACTGTTATAGCAATCTTGTATTCTAAAATAATGGGGAAAAAGAACTAAGAGTTTTAAAACAAAGGAACAAATATTATTACTTCTATTATTAGTCCCTCAGTCAAATTTCAAAATTGTTTCTTGCTGGCTTGGTAACTTCTTTGGTTTTTCCATGTGCTAATAGGTATTTGAAGTAGAGAGCTATGAGAATCATGTTCAGTGTGAGTCAATTGCATAAACATATAGCAAGTGGTTTGTTTACAAAATCTACAGCTATAAGAATGTGAATAATTGTGATGAAAGCATGGATCGTGTTCTCCATGGGTCGTGTTCTGCATGGATTGCGTTCTCAATGGATCGTGGTGCATGGATGTGAGTGGTTTGGAAATTTTTTAGGGCCAAGCAAATAGATGAATTCATTTTCACTACTAAAATAATAAAGGTTTAACTTCTCTTAAAGTCTTTAACGTAAAAAAACAAGGTCTGCTTATTAGGATGTGCTTTCTATCCTGCTCCTAACAATGCATTACTTCTCATGTTGCTAAAGAAAAGGTTGTATTGGGGAAGCTATTTGTATCTGATGTTGCTTTTAACCTTTAAAACAGATTTATTAAACATGCTTGCCACATTCATTCTCTGTAAAACATTAAAAAGTAAATGATCACTTCAAGATATAAATTCAATTAATATTCCAGGAACATGAGTTCATACATTGCAGTGTTATATTACGGATTTTGAAGTATTCGTCCAATTTCAATCTCATTAGTATGTAAAATGATCTAGCAAACCCATAATTTTTTTTTAAGTTGATGCATTATTTATTTTTAATTATAAATCAGACAGTATGAATATAAGAAGATTACCAGACCTGTATTTTCATTATTATTATTATTATTATTATTATTATTATTATTATTATTATTATTATTATTATTTATTTATTATTATTATTATGTTCAAATATAGAAAGTACATTCAGATGACTGTGGCAGAGCAAGAGCTCTGCCTGTAAATACTGTGGTGTTTGTCTGTGTTTTGGTGGTGGTTTGCAGGGGGGTTAATTCCTGTCCCCGTCAAAAAATGTGAGAATGTGGCTGCTCCTTAATTGAATAATTGCTGATAATTGGGAGCCACATTCTAGAAAAGGAGCGCTCATGGCTCTTTTAGGTGAGACTACCAGGCAGCTGGAACCAGACAGAGAAAAGGTACAGTATTTGTGATCCACTTCTAAACAATAAATGTTGTTTTTTTTTTTACTAGGAAACAGCTTAACTGTCCGGTACAGCTTAGACCTGCAACAGTTTAGTTAGCACTCCTGGAAGGAGTTAGGGTTAGGGTTTTGTTTATTTTTGTTTTTGGAGTTTAAAAATAAACATACTGGCCTGCCCTGGTGAATCCCTACCTGTGCTTGTGTGGAGTACCGGTACTCTTCCTTTCACACAAAAGACAGGTGAAGACGGCCCTGCATGTGGCACGCTCACCCTGGGCTTGTCACAATGATAGAATCAAATATTGAAGGTAATTATCATGGGTTCTTTTATCTAAAAGGAAATCAATGTTGACAATAATCTTAAAGCATTTTTTTGGCTATATTAATGTAGCCCTCCGTGTTTGGCTGCTGTTCTGTTGTGTAGATTCATCCAAATGCACCACAGGGACAGAACTGTCTTGCAATACAATGGAAAATGGCAAGTGTGCAGCAAATTATTATTCTAACAAGTTCAACAATTTGGCTCAGTGATAAATTATACGTGCAGCTGGTCTTTATGGGTATTTTTGTATTCTGAGCCCTTCTGTTCAGCAGGCTGAATTGGTGGAAGACCTTTGATTTCTAGATTTGTTTTTGAAATCTATAGTTAGTTGTACATAAAGTATGATTTATGCTAGGGCCCACATGGAAAGTATTGATCACTTTACATCTATTTGTACTAAATGAAAATCACGTTGCTGAACTGGATGATAAATGTCTGGTAAAATTACTGCTGGCAGTCCATGCACAAGCAAAGCGTCCCTTTAGTGTGAAGTGGCTGTGTGTGTGTGCTGTTCTGGAAGTGGCTGTGTGTGTGTGCGGTTTTGGAAGTGGCTGTGTGTGTGTGTGTGCTGTTCTGGAAGTGGCTGTGTGTGGGTGTGTGCTGATTTCTGGAAATGGCTGTGTGTGCATGCTGTTCTCTCTTGCTGCAGCTGTTATGACACATACCACAGATAATTTGATGGCTTTCTCTCCTTCACTGCACACACCTGTGGATGAAATGTGAATCGGTTCTGTGGTAAAAGCAGTGTGGAGGTACAGTGCTCTTTCATACAATGTGAGCATGCATTAAAGCCTGCCTTCACCTCTTTAGATCCTCGGATTAAATATGATCTTCAGCATGTCCTCTATAGAAATGACAAAGCCCTGCAGTATTACCATCTTAAAGCTGTCAAAGCATGACAGAGCTGTGTGATTTTTTGATACTTGACTTCTTTACAGTTTCTTCCTTGTCCAGTCTTTGGTTTTTTGCTCGCTATTACATTGATCTTAAGAAGTAAGATAAGAGATGTCTTGGCTTGGTAGACAATTGTTGGATGCATTGATAATATTCTTGATTTGAGTGGATATTATATTGTTATTGGGTGTTTGGGTGTCGGTGTGGGTGTGTGTATAGATGTGATCAAGCCCAGCTGGTTTTCGCCCTTAAAATATGTGACCCAGAACTGGAAGTTTAGCACGTTCTCATGCACTTTTATTTACACAGATACATACATCAAACAAAACAAAAGCCTAACTCTGTCTTTGGAGTGCATGCTAACTTTTCACAAGTCCTTAAACTAACTGACTGGGTGGCTAAGCCATGTTTGATTGATATGTCTGTGGTTCTTTTGGTGCTTGATGTAAATGACATTGTGGTCAGTGTGTGTAATTCAATTCATGTTTGCACGCAAGAATGCAAAGAAATATGAAAATCCTTATTTTCTTCATATCCCTAATTGCCTAGCATTGATTTATAACAAGTACACAGACACCAACACAGAACAGTATGTTACTTTTAGGTGTAAAAAATGTTTATTTAAGATTTATTCCACAAACCAATCAAAACACTGATCATTCTGCTACTGACTTTCAAATAGATTATGCAGGTTCAAGTGCAATCATCAATTGCAGCTTTGGTTGACTGAAGCATTATAAGTGACCTGCCTTTGGAACTAATTCAAGTGGCCCCTGTGGCAGGGAGCAGACACAGGTGGGGAGGGAGCTCTAATTGTCATGTGTGTAATCAATTGCTCCAAGGACACTGAGAAATCCAACGTCTTAAAAGCCATGTTAAGTGTGCTGTTGCTTTGGGTTTGTCCTGGAGAGGCCAGTGTGTTTCTTTGCTGCCTTGATTGATGTCGCTGTCATCGGAGACACCTAGACAAAATGAATAGACTTACACCAGAAATGGGCACTGAAAATGTCTATTGAATGCCTCAATAATAGACACTGTAAAAGCCTCAGTCTCTTTAATAGGCAATGGCAAGGCAGCCTGTATCTCACTTTTTTAAAATGCCTAACATCAGTCTTAGTTTAGGAACAAAGACACAGTACACCCACGTAACAACTCTCTGACAAGCCAAGGAAGCTGATAATCCTGACCTTCTCCCCTGTCTATTACATCTTAATTCATTCAAACAGATTTTTGTAGTGAACACAGTTACTGTCCAAATGGTATGAACTAAATCTAAAGACAGAATTGTGAGCAATTTGGCCACATTGAGAAAAAAACAGGCCCCTGTTTTATAAAGGGTTAACAAAAAAATCCAAACATGTCAAGTCTTTTAGCATGGGTCCCAAGGGTCCAGTGTTGCTGGGGTTTGAGACCAGGGCACTAGCTTGCTGAAGTGGTGCTGTTGTGACTCTCCTGGTGGAAGAGCTGGAATGTTTTGTGACGTACCGTATGCAGCTCGGCTTTCACAGTCACATTTGTTTATTAGTTGACAATAACAATTTAAAAAAATAATTAAAAAATTTGGAAAACTGCCATGCTGTCAAATGTATGGCAGTTTCCTAAATTTGAGATGATCGTCCTTCTCACAAACAAAACCCAAGTGTTTAATCCTGCTGGACTGATGGTAGACACTGAGGTAAGGGGCCCTGACTTCACTGCCTCCTGACACAACATGGGCTATTCCAAAGACTGGTGAAGACAGTGCCAGCTGCTTCGACATCTCAATAGGTCATACTGTAAGGTCTCCTCTGTCACATATATCTACAGCAGTTACTATCGAAGAGGCACGCATTCTTCCAGAATGGCACAGGATGCAAATGTCTTTCAGTAGCACCTAAAACAAAGTCTTATATAATTGTTATACTGCATACAGGGAATGGTCTGCCTTGAAGGTGATGCATGTTGTATCTGGGGCCTGAGCTAACTCTGTATCTGCAGCATAGGTCCTGGCTTCCTTCAAACCTGGTTTAAGCTTAATTTTATCTAGGAATCAGAGTCTGTTTACATCTGCATGACGCTTTATGTACATTTAATTTGATTTGTTATGGAAAATAAATTATTTATGACATGATTCTCATTTCTTTCATTAGATGATTGATAGAATATAGAAAATCATATCTATCTATCTATCTATCTATCTATCTATCTATCTATCTATCTATCTATCTATCTATCTAAAAAATATAGATTATATATATATATATCTATATATATATATATATATATATATATATACACACATATATAAAAGGTCAAAAAACAGTTAATTTCTGCTCAAAATGTTTTAAAAAGAACGGTGTGGCTTTTAAGTGTGGTTGGTTAAGTCTTTCTAGTAATGGATTTACATGCCTCAGGTGCTACTTTTTAAATGCAAAAGCATGCTGTATAATTGCATTGCTGTTTTTTTTCCCATCAACGCACACAGGATTCAGGCAGTCTTGAGGGGACAAGCAGCATGGTGGAAGTTGTGTAATGTTGTTTATACCTATACCTAACCACCCTCACTATATATATATATAATATATATAGATATATATATATATTATGTTATTATATATATACACACACACACACTTTAGTAATACTTGTATAGAGCTACATCTCCTACATAGATGTAAAATGTATCAGTAAGACAAGTTAAAAAATATATTAATGCATTTATAAATTATTTATGAATCTTTAAATAGTTCTTTTTCAGGGGTTACATTGGCCTACAGTTACTGCAAAGTGTACATTTTATTCTTAAATCTCCAGTGTTGGGTTGTGTACATTTACCTCGGAGACAGTTAAAGGCAATGAGTAATTACATAGCAGGGGTCCCTATATTCCAAAGGCTGGCTATTCTAAGAGGAATAAAACCATTGCAGTAGTAAAATATCAGAAAGAAACAACCCCCCCCCCCCCACACACACACACATACTGTCTACAGCATATAAATAACACTCCTGAGTTACATTGTTTTCATTTTGGCAATCAAACAGATCTGTTTGTAAGTATGGTTGAATGCTAACCTGTTATAACTGTACATGCTGTGTAATGAAATCTGCCATAGCTAAAAATAAATAAATAAAAAAACAAAAGGAGCTGCAGATGGTGACGCATTCCAAACAATTTCTTCTCTCAGCATGGCTTTCTGTTTTAATCCAATAGGAAGCCAATTATCTCAGACAGACTTCATATGAAATCTACAGGGACTGAACCCAATTTTTAAAGTTCCAAATAACCAGCGTCTGCTGAATTTGAGCAGTAAATATTTTTGGCATATTGAACAAGCCTGTCTGTCTTTGCAAACTAAATCCCCAATGTCTCTTATCTTTAAATGAAAACAAAAGAGAATTCCCCAGGAAAGAACTGATAATGGTGGGAATGTGTGGTGTTGGTGGAAGATGACTAAAAACTTATTGGTGGTTAAATATAACCCCCTAATCTTCATTCATTATCTGATCACAGTCTTCCATGGCTTATCCTTATCTCCATGTAGACCTATTGTAAAAATAGTCTTCCACATACATGGAGTTATTAAATTGCAGGACTGGTTAAATAGAATATCTTCCATTCTATACAGCAATGGATGAATATAAAAACACCATGAAATACAATCTCAATCTGCTTACTTGAGAGTAAATAAAGAGGAAATAATTAGGTTAAGAACTCTCGTCTTGCTTAAATTGCTTGTTGCTAGGTTACCCTTGTCTACCTGTTTTTGCCGGATAACTTCTTCACAGATTACTTAGCCAAGGCCCATGAAGTCTTGCCCACAACATCTGATTACAGGCAATACAATGAGAGCTAATATGCTATTAAATTACTTGTAAAGATTAAACTTATAAACTACTGTCTAAGACAGTAAAATAAGAAATCGATTAAATGTCCTTCCGGAGCTTGTTTCTCATTTTACATTTTCATTTAATGCTTCTTGACAGACTGTCTTTGTGAACAGTCATGTAAAAAAAACAACCAGAAGCGATGAATCAAAGCTTTTTTTTATTCATTTTTATAAGAATGAGACTTACAAGTAATAACTATTGAGCTCATGCATGCAACTTTTTTTTTTTCAATAAAATATGTCCATGTTCATGGTAGCATCGTTTTGAAATACAGTTCATAAATAGCTGGCTTGTGATATAGTGTTTCCTTTTGTAAAAATACATTTCGAGAGAGTACAAGAACAACACACAGTAGCTTGACTATTTCAGCAAACAATGAAGTGCCCGTTCATTTTTCCTTCTGACAGTGCATTACTTGCTTTAGTGAGGAGTTTGTCTAAATGGAGGCAAGCTTGTCTTGGGCATGACTTCCTAATCTCCTTTGTGGATTGGCTCTTTAGCAAAAGATCATTGCACACAGTCTGGAAGACTACCAGGGTCTGTTTGGAGAACACTGGTTTTTGCAATTAGACACTATACAGACTATAACATTAGAGTATAATATCTATAGTAAGGGATAACAATATCTTGCCCATCGTTGTACAGTATTATCTTCGTTATACCAAGTAAATAAACTTTACTTGGATGCTAAAAACAAACCAATTCAGCCTTAAGTCTCACCCCCATCATTCTGTGAGTCAAAGGAAACATTTTTTTTTTTTTAATCTTGCTAATCTTCTTCAAGTGCTTTCAAAAGTTTCAGACTCATGGGATTGCCTCCTGGACTTATAACTTGATAAATGAAGGTTACCCAAATCCCTCTCCGCTCCCTGTAGTTCAATAGTAATTTGAGGTACAGATTGTGAATAATTCGCGTCATGTTGGTAATTGCTATTTGGGTCTGCTAAGGTAATTAGTTCAGTCTTAAGGAGCCGCCTGCGTTGGAGCACGGAGGTGGATGTGAACAAGTGCAGGGATTGCTCCCAATTCTCTGCAGAGCTCCAGGAGCCAAACTCAACAAGAAACCTGCTGCACTTCCTTAGTGGATCATTAGGGTAATTACTCGGCTGTCAATGAAGCCTCTGTTAGTACCAGCACCTGAAGAGGCAGGTCGTGCCATTAACAAATCCAGCCAGTATCACCCTGCTGCTCCACTGAGAAACCAGTGACATGAGCAGTGGCAGCACCTGCTGGCCTTGTTTATACTGCTTTTAAAATAAGACTTGAATGAAATGTATTCTACAGCTCTTGCATGCATTTTGATTTTAAAACGGGGCAGTCCTTACAAAATCCAAACCTATTAATCATTCGCTAGTGAAATCTTGGAGCCATGGAACAAAATATTTTTTTATGTAAAGAAAGTTGTATATTTTGCCTGCATTTGTGCCCAGATGTATTGGACGCTGAAGTTACAGCTCTCTGGTATATTCGTGGCTGTTTTAAATCTACCATTCTAGTGATTTTATTTACTATTTGCTTTTACATATCTCTGGAATCATTTAAAGAGTTTGCAATGGATTATTTTAGGTTTGACTGCAGCAAGCTTCTAAAGGAAAAGGTCACCTATGTAACTTTTATCACAAATAGATATGCTGTAGTGTTTGAAGTTTGGTACCGGGTTTAGGATGAAAATATCATGGCAGTTCCTTTTTTAAAAGACCTCTGACAAAAATGTTCTATAAGATAAATTAACTGAAGCTAGTCTTCCTTCCTTCCTGGGTATTATTGTACGATAGAGAGAGAGAGAGAGAATATAAAAATGTGAAGACTGTATCAGCAAGTGTGTCATTAGTTTGTGAAAGAATATAGATTCTGTAGCATCCCAAAGCAGATGGTTTAGAATAAGCCATTGCTGTTTCCTGCTAAAAGGCTGGAAATTGATGCACATTATAGATTTATTCAGCTGCAATGTACATAAACATCACAATTCTAGCTCCAATGAAAATCACCTGTGAGATACTTTCAAGGGTGTTTTGGTATGCATCCAATTTGAAACGGCTCCCTTCACCCACTTGCTAAATTCCCACATCACTGGATTCTGAGCACTTTATTAAGGGTACGAGTCAATCTGAAGATCCGATCAACAACTTTATGTAACTGCAACTAGTAGGTTTCTGCTGTGAACGAAGACAGCTAAATCAATGAGGTGGCATATCTTCTCATTTTGAATGACATTAGTGTGGGACCTGTTTTGCTGTACTGACGATCCAGTAAACCTTGCCAATCAGATGTAAGTGACTTGTACAATGTCACTCGCTTTCTTCTCTGTTGTATGTCCATTCTACCAAACTGACATGTTTCATCCCTTCCTTCATTGACATATTGCTTCCTAAGGGTGTCTGTATCATGTCACAATATGCACACAGAGTTCTGTATTTCTTCGCTGACCCTTTAATAATGTAAATACCTGAATAAGGTGACTCGAATGTGCTTGATCCCAGCTGTCCTGGTTTTTTGTAAGATCTAGTGAGCCTCATTTGTCTAAGCATGTGTAATTGTCTAAATTTGATAGGCTCTTTAATGAACATCTGTCTTCCTGTAGTTGCTGTAACTGATCATTATCTGTGAGGTGATTAAGGTACTGTATAAAATTACCCCAGGGACAGTGCAGTATACCTATTGCTGGTAGTAGATCTATGACTGGGAGCAACCTGTCATTACAAGAAAAATTCCCACTGCCTGAAATATTCTCTGTTAGCTCAACTTGAACCACCATGTGCAAAAATATGAGAATGAATTCAGCCTGTAAATGTAAAGTTTATGTAAATCAGCAACGAGCATCCACAAGGCCTTGGTCTCTGGAGGCAAGTAAACACAGAATCAACACAACTAAGGTTGCACTTAAACAAAGGGTACATTCAGAACCAGAGCCTCCCCACAGAAGTGACATATCTAAAGCAATTACATTGGCTTCCATGGTTTTTTAGTCTCTCACACCCTCTTTATTTTACAATGGAAACTGAAATTGGACCAGGTTCAGAAAGGTTATGTCGACTTTGCTTTCATGGAGTTCAGTGTTGAATTTAAATCAAGGGAAGTAATGTTAAAACTGTACAATGCACTAGTAAGACCTCATCTTGAATATTGTGTGCAGTTCTGGTCACCTCGCTATAAAAAAGATATTGCTGCTCTAGAAAGAGTGCAAAGAAGAGCGACCAGAATTATTCCGGGCTTAAAAGGCATGTCATATGCATACAGGCTAAAAGAATTGAATCTGTTCAGTCTTGAACAAAGAAGACTACGTGGTGACCTAATTCAAGCATTCAAAATTCTAAAAGGTATTGACAGTGTCGACCCAAGGGACTTTTTCAGCCTGAAAAAAGAAACAAGAACCAGGGGTCACAAATGGAGAAAAGGGGCATTCAGAACAGAAAATAGGAGGCACTTTTACATAAAGAATTGTGAGGGTCTGGAATCAACTCCCCAGTAATGTTGTTGAAGCTGACACCCTGGGATCCTTCAAGAAGCTGCTTGATGAGATTTTGGGATCAATAAACTACTAACAACCAAACGAGCAAGATGGGCCAAATGGCCTCCTCTTGTTTGTAAACTTTCTTATAAAAGGATGTAGTGAGACTGAAAACTATTGTAAGAGGTTTCGCTGCAGACGTGCCATATATCTCAATTGATTATTCAGGATGATTTATAACTGACGATATACAATCCAATAGCAGCTTTATAATGACATGTGCAGGTTTAACTGTCAGCGAAAGAACTGGGAAAAGAATGGTCTTCAATCATTGTCCCTTGCAGTGCATTTTAATTGTGTGAGAGGGACATGTGCTCTCCATGAAGATGCAGAGTTTCTGAAGATTAGTTGTTCTTGCAGAGGAGCAGAAATCCAATGAAAATCATCTGAAACTTTTACATTTACAAAACTTTAAAATCTCAGAAAATGAGAACATAAGAATAAAGACGGATCTTCTCAGCAATTCTCATAAATGAATGTATCCATATCTTACTGCTAGATAATGTACATGTAATACTGTGGGTACTTCACAGAAAGTGCAGCAACTGGAAGCAGAGGATTACTGGCTGTTTACACACTGCTGGTGAACACAGTAAACACAGAGCCCAAAGACCAGCATGCTGCCTGCTGCACCGAAAGAGATGGGCTCTATCTCTGGTGCAGATAGCAGATTTGGGCTATCATATAGGTCTTGAGAATTAAGAAAAAAATAACCACCCCAATTCCAAGTCTGTAAAGCTCTAGAAATGGGGTGCAAGTTTTGGCCTTCTAAAGGCATTGAAAGTTTTCAGTTTTTAGCAGGAAGCTGTTCTTGCTTCTGCACACCCCATTTTACCATGTGATTAAAGTTAATGTATGTAAATGTAAAGTTAAAGTTGGCTTTAAAGGCTGTCATTATATACATATTAAAAAAAAGCTTTTATAGTGATTGACGTGAAAATAGGCAATTTTAAGATGGTTTTCAAACCTTTTGTCTGATGATGAAAGTGACATTTACATTCATTTGACAAGGAAATTTAAAGACACACAATACAGCATGTCATCTTTCATTCTGCATTCAGCACATCATAAACTGATTTGATCTTACAAATCAATAACTGTTTAGCGATTCTTACATTGCAGGGAATCTTTTGCAGGTCTTGTGGAAAATTCTACCACTAATACCTCAATTTTGCAAGAAACAGAAAACAATTTTCAAAGGCTTTAAATGCAAATAACAAAACAGTTGGTTTAATTCACTGTTGTGATGACAGCAGACTCTATTTTGGATTTGACTTGGAAGACTGTTATCTCCTTGTACATTTGATGCACCCCTCAGCAATCTCTTAATTATCATGTTTCTTATAATTTCTTTATTTTGTAGGTCATTCAGCTTGGAAGCAAGGGCGCAGTCAAAGAATGAACCAGTCAATGAAGCCGTGGCCATGTAGGCCAAAAAAATAGAAGTATATATGCAACATAGAAGATATCATGTATTAATAATACTCAATGCCTGTTTGAATGAGGAATGAACCCTGTTTTTCTTTCATTCACTATTTAAACATTTACTCTTCAAAACAATAGCAGGTAGAATTGATTTAATTGGTTTAACAACACTGATGCAATCTGGAATATGAGTTTGACATCCTCTACACCATAGGCTTGCTGAACCCAGTATGTGAGGTTTACTATTTTATTTGTCCCTATTCACACAACCTAAAACATGTGGAAACCAAGACTGTGAATGCAGTGCATGGCAATTGCATGGCTTCAGTGCATTTTGATTGTGCATTATTTAGGTCAAAAAAAGCTTTTATAGTGATTGACGTGAAAATAGACAATTTCAAGATGGTTTTCAAACCTTTTGTCTGATGATGAAAGTGACATTTACATTAGTCCATTAGTCCAATGCAGAGTAGAATCATTTATTTATGTTGAGTTCCACACTTTTGTTGTTTAAAAAGAAACAAAGTGTGGCTTCCTGTTAAAACAAAGTTGAATAAAATAAAATCTACCCAGTAATGTCTGAATTTTTCATTTGATGGTGCTGGTTTGAAACCACTGTATTTTCCTGCAGACTGAATACACTGACACATAAAACAAAGATATTGTCATTCTTTTGGCAGGAAATAAAAATAAATGAAGAAGATTAACACCCTTCCAGCTCAATTGAATTGCTGACTGAATTTGTCTCCTTGGTTGAGATTTGGGTGGGCCTGCTTAAACAGAAAGCCATGAAATGCTAAAATAGACCTGAAGCATTGTGTAGAAACAGACCGGAAGCATTGTGTTGAAACAGACCGGAAGCATTGTGTTGAAACACTGAAACAGACCTGAAGCATTGTGTTGAAACACTGAAACAGACCTGAAGCATTGCATTGAAACATTGAAACAGACCTGAAGCATTGTGTTGAAAAAGACCTGAAGCATTGTGTTGAAACACTGAAACAGACCTGAAGCATTGTGTTGAAACACTGAAACAGACCAGAAGCATTGTGTTGAAACACTGAAACAGACCTGAAGCATTGCATTGAAACACTGAAACAGACCTGAAGCATTGTGTTGAAAAAGACCTGAAGCATTGTGTTGAAACGCTGTTTTTCCAAACATTGCTCAATAGTTACTGTACCCTCAGAAGTGTACTAACTTCAGATGTGAGAATCCATGCCTGTGGCATCATAACTAATTCCATAGTCAATAGATTCATCTTCAGCCACACAATATTCCTTCTGCACCCTTTCCTCGTTGCAAAGCACTTCACAAGTCTTCCCCAAGCCTTCTCCCCATGACTTCTTGTTCTCATCTTTGAACAAGGTTGCTTCTCATGTTCCTCCTTCTGATCTTGCAGTCTGGGATTAGATTACCTTCCTTGAATGATGGATTGATGATGATGATTAATGAGTTTTGAGTTTTTGTTTTTATTATTTGTTGTATTGTATGGGTTACAACTTAAAACTTAAACCTTACTTCTGCAGAAAACATAGGTGAACCAACCTGCAAAACAAATACAATATTGGTGAACTGCCAAACCCCTCATGCTTGAAAGAACGTTGGCTTCTAATTTCCTGCTACTTGTCTTGCTGTATTCCAAGTGCTGTAGCACAAATGTATCAATATATTTATCATGAGCATTAAGAAAAACATAAATTCCAAATTAGACTACCCTTGTATTGTGCACAAAACATTCCATTTATGTGATGGTGCCTGATTGGAAACGCCCAACCTTAAAAGAAAAATAGCAAATATCCTGAATGATATATTTAACACCTGGCAAAATCAGTGAGAATCTCAAGTGTATTCTGGCTAACTGGGTGGTGAATGATCTGCAGTTTCTAAATTTAGTAGTGCAGTATACCTTGAATCTGCACCAGACCTGCTCTAACATGACAAGTCATGTAATGAATCACTTTTCATATGCTTTATCACAATCAATACATTTTTTGACATAATGCGTCACGGTAGTTGAATTCAGTGTTATAAATAGCATGCAATAGTACATTAATAGGGTACACAATGGTAGTAACTTCAATTACCACTTCCTATGAAACAATCCCACACATGCTGTTAAATGTAATGCACTCATGGGTTTCCCTAACCTTATTTCACCAACCCTCCTCAACCAAACTCTATTATTGCTGTAGCCTTGAGGAGAAACAGTCCTTTTTTTTGTTCTGCCTCTTTCGTGATAAAATATTTCTAACATGAGTTTAATACAATGCAGTCACTGGTTAAGTAAAGTCCCATAGGCTGTCAATAGGGTCAGATTCATTTGAGTTCAATACAAACTGAGATAATGCAAGTTCTGGCCTTGGGGAAAGAACCAGGTTAAAACATTTTGATGCCTCAAATAACAGAGGAATGTAGATCAAAATGCAATGTTCTATACAAACCTCCAGTAATATGAACCATGTGTGTAGCCTGCCCCAAGGCACAGAGAAATGAACACTACATTTCTGTTGAGATAGGAGGCAGAAATTAAAGGTCAGATGCGCAAAATAGGGGTGAAGCAGACAAGATGGTAAAAAAAGTATTTAAAAGGTGTTTCTGCTTCTGTTGAAAGACAGTGGGGGGGGGGGGTGCATTGTTCACTGAAGCCTATGGGTGGAGGTGAAGCCTGGGCAACACGTTTATGACAGTGTGCAGATTGTTAGACTTGTTTGTTGTTTTGTTTTTAGTCAATGATAAAACTCATATTCTCTCTATTAGTACTTCCCAATTTAATTATCACAAGAGAACTGGTGTCTGCCTGTTTTAAAGTTAGTTTCAAACTGACTTGTACATGTGTGTCTTATTCCCTCTATTGACCCTGTTTGACCCTCCATTAGCTTCTCATTAGACACGTCCTCTTGGTGTTCCATAATCATGATTCTGAGAAGAACGTTTCATTGAACCTGAGGCTGGATATTGAACCCTGTCCTCTGAATGGGCCTGGCATCATACACTCTGTCTTTAGAGCAGAATAAGTCTGGCATCAGAATGAGTTTGGCACCATGCATTTTGATACCCTGTAATTACAGTGTAATTTCACATTGTTCTGTAGTTTCAATGTAATAATATGTCTCATTACAAAAAAAAAAAAAAAAAAAAGTGGGCAGTATGTGTCGTAATTGCACTGTATTTAAACTCATTGAGTATTTGCAATGGGAACTATGTAACCACACATGCAGTTACACTGTATTTAATTCAACTGCAGGCACTTAAGTTTTACTATTTATTCTATAAAGGTTTAATAAGATAGATTGTATAGTTTCATTTTTCCAATATGTATATCATTGAATATTGCAATGCTTTTTTTAAATTAAGACACACAATTATGAAGTCCCTTGTCAGGTGGTTAGACTCTTTCTAACTTTATTTGTTCTTTTGATTACATGCAGCAATTAGTTTCATTGTATTACTCTACTGCTTGGTTTAGACTCTTGATAAGTGCATAGTGCTGTTCCACCATCATTGTTGTCAAAAACATTTTATTTTATTTTCTAAATTTTCCCCTCGGGACTCGAATGACAAACTGAGGAGAGAGTTTTGTGATCAATCCTCCCAATCAAAATGCAAAGGCTTCTGGAGAATTAGTAAATCTATAAAGCCCCCTAGGGTGAAGACCCCTAGTCTTTGTCAATTTTGTGTTATTAAAAATTCCTAATTTAGAAATGATCAGATGCCTATAATATCTGACCCCCTAGTCCTTGGCAATAAATCTAGGTTGAGAAGAAATATATTATTGATTTTTTATTTTTGAAGTAAACGCTGTTTGAGTTGTTAATAAACCTCACAGATTTTCTAGGCAGGTCTCTGGCACAAGAGGATGGTATGGCAGCCAGGGTGCCTATTCCATGCAGATTAACTTAACCTTTTCACTTTCACCTTGCTGTGGTATAAAACACACACAAACATCTACAGTATATGCTAGCCAACCCAAACCATCTGTGGCTAGTCTATGGCAATATGTGTGTCATATATAGATCTAGCCAGATATAGCAATAGATACAAGTTAAATAATAACACTATATAATGATATCAGTCTGGACGAGAGTTTGCTGAATGCAGTTCTTAATATGTGGATAGCTATGCGGTACAAGGGAAGTGCATTGCCGGAGTCTGTGTGACCAGAGAGATTTAATATTCTTTAATACTTATTTATCAAATTCAAGATGGTGCAGACTAATGAGATTACCTTCATCACCAGAATTATAGATGAAGGTTTAAAACAGCTGATTCTTCAAGATCCAAGGACTAATTGGGTTTGCTTGACAGGAGTCGTCCATAACCTTGACTAGCACGGAAGACACAGAGGGATCAGCCGTGAATATACAGTGTCTGGATCTTATATCCTGGGTGTCTATTAAATTGATCTAAATACCACTACTGAGAATTAGAATGTGTGTACCAAGGCTGTGAAAATCAAACAGCTAACTGTGCATACAAGTCTCTATGAAGTGATTTTGAGGATTTTGTATTTAGATCCACCAATGCCAATCCACCATCAATGGAATAGACCCCTGTCTTCTAAATACAAGAATAAAATATAAAAGGCATGCAATGGTTTGTAAGATCTGAAGCCTGTGTTCTGTAGCAATTTGACTACCAGCCAGGCACTATGCTGCTCTTCCTGCTTCAAGGATTGAGAATAGTCAAACTCATGATAGCCATTCTTTGTCAATAAAATTAATGTTACTCTAGTTCTTCCAGGATTGTACAGCATCTTGCACTAGAATTGGCTGCTTTATAAAAAAGGGCACAGGGCACCGCTCACCTGATGGTAACCCCAGCAGCTTCAGAAAGGGTATGTAAACACTTATTACAAAGGTTATGCATGTGTCTTTCTAATCCAAGCATGTTGCATTTTAAATGCATCTCCCGGATATGAGGGCTCCAGAGTAAGTAATGTGACCAGCTCCATCGCCAGCAATGATGAACTCAGCACATAAAGAATCAGCAAGGCTGTCTTGTGGCAGATCCCTATCTATCTGTGAGTTTATCTCAGTGGAAATGATCTGCTTAACAACAAGACGTCATCATGCCCTTGAGCTCGTTTTGAGTTACTGTGTTGTTTTGAATTTACTTGGGAAATGGATAAGGTTAAAGTATATGTTTTCTGTTAGTGAGTTGGCTTTATTGCATGTTAAATGAGGTCTTTGGAAGTTAAAATGCAATTTTCTTACTGTGTTCAATCAGAAGTGGTGACTGTCAGTTGGAATTCCGTTGGAATTTGTGCAGTAATAGTTATCCGAATTGCATTTCATTAGACACCCAGCATTATGCGGGACACCAAAACAAGGATGTATTGCATGAAAACAAAATGCTATAAATATAACTAAAACTGCAATCACTTACTGGTGAATTTAATGTTTTCAGGAAGAACATCTAATGAGCTCATGGCAAACAGACTAACAACCTTCAAAATCAACACCAATGATCATCAACACAATTTCCAGTTGTGACTTTGCTGTTAGACCCAAAACCTATTGACTGCTAAGACTATGAAAGTTTTGAAGATTAGTAAATGTACATGATGTTAGTGCTTTCCTGTGAAGGTCTGCTTTAGATGCAGTTCCTGTCACAATCAATCATTTCCCTATGGTTAGTGCTCTATATTAAAATGTCAAGGGCTATACTAGGTTAACAACGCCAAGGCTTCTATTCAGCAGCAAGTGCAAAGACAAAGGAACACTGCATGAAGAGAATGTGGCAAGGAATTGCTCTGAACCATAATATATTATATATATATATATATATATATATATATATATATATATATATATATATATATATATTATGATATATTATAATATAATTACCAAGTTAAGTTTGCCACAACTCTTGTAAGAGAAATGTTCACAAGGATTTAATATATATATATATATATATATATATATATATATATATATATATATATATATATATATATATATATATATATAATCTGTTGTGTATCAGACTACAGTGGGGCAGATATGTAAAAAGGCAGATAAATTAATCCTGTTTTAAACACCATTATGCACAGCTGTATTCACACAATTATTGTTTTGAGGTTCAGCTTTTATTAATGCGTTGTTTGTTTTAGACGGATACAGGGTGCTTGTGACAGAGTAGCTGTCTGCCATGTGGACACGTACGTTTGCTGCTGAGTGACAGGCAGGCGATTTGAGACTGAGGTTGAAGTTGATACGCCCCACAAGTGAACTGGATTTATTTACATATCAACATACTGAACAGCTCACATGACACTACCAGCAATCGGAGCACACGGAGCACACGGAGCACATACAACACAGAGTACGAAAACTTGATAAGATCTGCAATCTCTGAATTAATCTTCGCTGTTCAATAATAAATTAACTTTGCTGAAGAGATTGATCATGGCGGATAAATGATTAGGGCTGATATGTGATAGATTAATGTGTGTGTTTGTATATATATATATACACACACAC
Source organism: Polyodon spathula (assembly GCF_017654505.1). NCBI lineage: Eukaryota > Metazoa > Chordata > Actinopteri > Acipenseriformes > Polyodontidae > Polyodon > Polyodon spathula. Next base: position 30,224,180 of record NC_054555.1, on the reverse strand, counting down.
ACACACACACACCTGCAAATAAGTTGTCTCATGCTAGGTTCCTTCCTGTTGCAGACACTTTTCAACACCCCTGTGCAGAGACAGTTTCACAGCATGTTGTTCCTCACTTATAAAAATCAATAAACCCGGTAGCTTATTATTTGATCATCGCATAAACTTTCAGCACCATACTTCAGTCTTCCCTGATTTCCATTTATCTCCTGACTTCAAGAAATCTACCTTGACAGGTGCAATTCTTCAGGGATATAGACCAGCCACTACCACCTTTGTTGCTTTAACTTCTACAGAGAATCTGTTGGCTATCACTCCTTTATCTTTTTAAACAGTAAGTGTTTGAGATAAGGTCTGTTGACCCATACAGAAGCACAAAAATCGATATACTCCTTTCTTTCTATGTATAGAGACCACCTTATTGGAATGCAAGTCCTATTGTAAGTCAGCAGTGGTTCCATTTCCACTTGCCCTGTGGGAATAAGTATATACATGACCTCTTGTTTCATGTGACTGAGATAAAGAAACTCATTAAATGATGTCATCAGCTTCGATACTCACAGTCAGCAGACTTGGGAGGAAAGAAAAAGCCTTTCTATCTACAGAAAGTTCGATATGAAACTCCTTTTAAAGAATAGCAAGCATGATGATGATCCAGAAGCCATGAGGAGAAGGGACATATTTTTCTAGCATGTCCTTGTATGTTTATTAACAGTCATGATCATCTTAAACTGGGATTTAAAAGGTGTAATTCCCAAGGCTTTAAACCCCAATCCCTTTACCAATCCAATGGCATTTCGCTTGCTCCTCTTATTGTTCAGTTGAACCCCAAAATATCTAAAATTACAGTACAGCAACAACACACATGAAATGGCTTTATATTATAGGTATGGGTTTTGAAGCTTTCTTTTCAGGACTGTCTAAGTTCATGCATAAGGTAATTAACCCATTTCCACCCACACTGCATGTTGTGTTTCAGGGTTGTAATCCTGCATAGAAATAGAAACTTACAACACAAAAAATACAACATTAACTAGAGAGGCCTTTAGGCACAGTGATGTACAATTTCAGCATAAGTCACCCAGACTGACAAGTGATGCAACTTTTGCATCAGCAAATAAAAATGGGAAAAATGACAGACACATGTCAACTGTAACAAAACTTGCATGTGAAGCCATGCTCTGCTATCTTATTGCTACCTGTCAGCAATGCTTCCTAAGGCCTGTACATCAAAGCAGAGGAATCAGACAGCATTATGAGTCAGTCTAAATCTGCCCCTTTCAAAAGTTAATCTCTAGCTACAGTAAACCAAAAAATCAACTGCACACAAATTATATATATAAAAAAAACAAATGAATTGCATAGAGCTTAAATGAACCATACAACCACAAATAAACCTCAATTGAATGTAATGAATTAAGTCTTAACAACATAGATAGAGGTACATGATGTATCCTTGATAGTGAAGGTAAAAAAAAAAATACATTTTAACTTAAGAAAACTAGAAATAAACTAACAATAAAGTAGCTTTTTGGTACCACCAACTAAACATTGCGGAACCAAATCACAAAAACAACTTTATTATGAACAAAAAAAAAAACTAAAGCACATGTATAATTGCTCTTGTTGATGGCCACTATACGGTTCCCAGTAAACAAACATCTGCTGCACAGAAAAGAATGTTATCTTGGGATGCTTAATTATTGCAAAGTCAGCTGTCCAATGAGAAGCAGCTAAGTTTACCAGCAATTATTCACAAAGAATATCAGATTCAGCTTTATTTTAACATGATACATTCTCAGAAATGCTGACAACTCATTATATATCAGGTTGGTTTATCTCAGGTTAAAATTTTATAATAATCCATTATCTGAGCCAAGCAAGTATGTGGGCATATAAAAAGATTTGTTTGAAAAGATCATGTTTGTGTGTTCTTCTATCCTGTAAGGAGGGGTATTGATTGGGGTGTCCTATTAATCACACAAACAAAAGCACCCTGCAAATTATTTACGCCAGTGGATCCTAATGTTACACTGTGTTCTCCTTGAAAACATTTCACTTAAATTTAACCTTAAACTGATGTCTATTACTGTGATATTGGGTACTGGGCAAGTGTTTTGAGCTGTGTGTCTTTTCTTTGCTAAAAAATAAATAAATAAACAGCCCAGTCTTTATCCTCTGCCATGAGGCTTGAGAATCAAATAATTATAAAATACATTTCCTTCAAGTTGCTGATTTTCATGTATATTTGAAATTGATTTTTAATTAAAGACCCTCAGATGATAATTATCTGCATGTAACATGGGAGATATTTTGTTTTCTTTGAATAGCAAACACCCTAGAGGCCGAAGTCTGAATACATCGCCAGTGACTCGTGCTGTTCTTTATTCACCCAATACTGAAATAAACCAAAGACTGACATTTCAGTCTCTCAAAAAAACATGCTTCCCTTAAACCCACACAACAGGTAATGCCCTTTAAAAAAATTTATTATCACTATCTGCTTTACAGATTTCCGAGTGCCATTTAAATATAAAAGGACAAAGTAAAGGACAACCAAAATAAGGTATGGCAGATAAAATATGATGTCAAAGCCTACAGCATTTTGTAAAATAGGCTTCACTCGTTATAAATGAATGAATGCTCAGATCATGCAATGTCTGGCTGAGAGAATTCGGATCTTAGGAAAGCAAGATATATTTACTAAAAAAATGCATTAAAAAAATCCAAAATGCTTAAGATTATTTATAACCAGGCAATGAGGTTCCTAAAATCAATGTGAGAATGTTATTTAAAAAAAAAAAAAAAAAAAAAAAAAACATACAGTAAAATGTGACTTTGCAGAGAATACTGCCTGTCTGTCATTGTCAAAATAATTATAACTCACGGCACAAAACATTCAAAGTGGCAGAGTAGGAGGAGATTATTTTTAATTATATTAAAAAAAATCACTTGTATTTGCAGTTCAGTTTAATTAGCGTCTCAGAGGTAATGGTTGAGGAGCTAGATGGAGAAGATATTCCAAAACCAGCCTGGGATTAATGACAAGCCCAATGAAACATTTCAGGAAGAGCACTATTGGTCAGACACCCCCGACTGTATGTAAATATAAATTTAGAAAGTATTCCCCTGCTAACGCATTTAAATGTTTATATTGTGCTGGAAGCATACAGTATATAGCAAAAACCACCTCTAACAGTCCAATTATTTTTTTTGGTATTTTCAAAATTTGCCCTTGAAAAGCGGCTGCCCTTTTCTACTTGTATGAAACTACAATTCGATTGAATTTAGCAAACTGCCCTTTGAGAGAACACTACAAGAACTTGGTCTGCTTAAATTGAAGTGATATTTAAATGTTGCCCAAGGGGATTGAGGAATTCTTTTGTTTTTAGAGAACTGCAAGCTCCGCTAGGTCAGTGTTGTTCTAATGGCTGTGCTTTTATAGGGGGTTGAAGGTTGAATATAGAACAACTGAATCTCATTAAATGTTGAGGAAACACCAGTGCCTGGAAATGTGGAGATAAAAAGTCCCATTAATGAATCACTAAGATTAATTTAACAAGACCAGTGGAGCACCATGGGCGTACAAATCAGCATCACATTGTGAGCAGATGGGATTTAATTACCTGAGCCTTTTTCCCTTTTCAGCACCTAATATAAAATGTGTATCAAAATTACTGTGAAATTACCTTTTGCATCCCTGTAAAACAATTCTTGACCTTTCCAGATCACATTCCAGTTTCACAAGCCCTGCTTCAGTAGCTCAATATTTGCCTGACATGCTTCTGCAAGTTGCAGTAACACTTTAGTAAGTTACAGCAAGACGGCAGCAGTAAAAAGAAACTAGACAAATACATTGACAAAGGCTTTAATCCTGCTGGATATCTGATGATTGGATGTTTAAAAGTACGGCTGGCACATCACAATATAAAAGAGGCATTTATACCGATAGTACTTTGACATTTCAAACTCTACTTGGTCTGTTAGCCCAAAGCACCATGACAAGTAATGGCACCTTGAAACACATCTGTATGCACAGCCCTGCACAACCGGAAAACATCTGTATGCACAGTCCTGAACAACTGGAACACATCTCTATTAATCCCAAAGACATGTCTGAGCTTTGGGATCTGGTTTCCACAATGCTAATTGCGACATTGTTTTTTTTTTCCTCAAGCAGACCAGGAGCAATACATGTTTACTTGCATTATGATTACTATTCGTATTCCTCCTTTAATTCCCTGGATTGCTTTTGGCCGTGAGCAGATTGCTCAAACCACGAGTGTACAGGAAAATAATTGTACATGTCTAGTATGTATACAGCATGTCCAGCATGTCCAGTATGTATACAGCATGTCTAGTATGTATACAGCATGTCCAGTATGTATACAGCATGTCCACCATGTATACAGCAAGTCCAGTATGTATACAGCATGTATACAGCATGTCCAGCATGTATACAGCATGTATACAGCATGTCCAGTATGTATACATCATGTCCAGTATGTCCAATACATCTCCTTCTGTCAGAAGATCAAACATATTCTGATTTTGAAAGACATTTATGCAGATTCCACAGCACAATTCTAGAATTAAATAATGAATGTGAATATATTAGTTGAATAATGGCAAAAAAAGAAGACCACAGAGAATATAATGATGCATTTGCATACATGTTTCAAGAGCTAGAACCCCAACTAACCCTACAGATTAAACTGCCTTGCCCTGCACGCACCTCAACAAAGAAACAGGATTTGGACTGGCGTCACCAAACATATTGCTCACATGTATGTGCAGGAGCCCTTCTCAAAGCTGAATCCAATCTTAATGGACTTCATTAATCTGCAAGAACTGAATAAATCAAACAGAACAAAGCATGTAGTCCATTATCAATGCACTGAAACATCATCACTGAGGACATTCATTTTAATGTATTTACCAACTGGAAACAGAATCTAGACAATCCAGTACAGGATACAGCAGAAGAATTGAATTGTTGTACACTAGCAAAACAACAACAATGTGGCTCTTTTGAATTCAGTTGATAAATATAAATATATCAACCTATGATTGTGCAGTGAAGCATGATTAATTACTTTGTATCAAGCTGTAGAGTGTAATAGACTTCATATTTACACAGTAATGCATTACTGATATGTGCAGGCATGTACCCTGTAACCTATAGTGTTACCACTACCATCTAGACCACGTGGAGAGGGAGGAATTCTGCACAAATTCACTACATGTTAGATTATAGAATTTCAGCAACTTCAAAAGTCATTTAAGACCAGATTTTGTGAGAATGTCTATTTTCTTTTACTCAATAAATCAAACGTGTATTGCAATATCTATTGCTCAAGTCCATAAGGAGCTTAATAATATATGATACACAGCCAAATCAATTTATCCAAGGAGGGTAAAAGTCATAACATTATTTTTCTATTGAACGCAGGCAGCCTTACTCTAGGTAGTGAGAGCAAAGAAGGAGAGCTAACTCCCTTTCTCCATAATTAAAATATAAAGACATCTCTAGTTTTATTTATTACAAGGCAATAGCTTGTGTTGTAATAAATCAAACAGCAGTATACATAGCTACTGGCTGACACCAAAGCAAAAAGAATAACAAAATAAATGCTCTGTGTCTGTAAAACAAGGAGCACATTTAGCAGCAAAATAGAAGTTGAATTCTAAGTAGGTTTAAAGAAGGTATATGTGACAGAGTAAAAGACAAAAAGGCAAATCCACCAATGCGTGCTGCTAAAGATTGTGCTCTAGATAGGCAGTGTTGAGGTTTTTAAGGTTTTGGGGAATACCTTTGTTAAAGCAATCTGAAATGGGCTGCAGCACTAAAACCTCTCCTCACCACTCTGGCTGGAGGGAGACAAAGGAATCTTGTATTGGTAGGAAAGGAGAAAAGATGTTGCCAGTAGATAACAAAAGGTATGTAGTAAACAGTGAAACTAGAGAAAAGGGGGGAGATCACCCAGAATGAATCAGCACATTGAAAATAACCTCATATACTATTAAGATGTCATAATATCACTCATTTTCTAGTACTTGTTTTTAAGGTAATTAGGCGAACTGCTAAAATGAAGAAGAGATCAAAAAGAATGTGCATGGGTTATTTCGACTGCATCTGAGTAGCAATGCACCTGCCAAGCCACTTTTACTCATCATGAGTGTATGTCAAGTCACGAGGATAATGGAAAGGAGCACACATATCAAAAAGTACTAACCTACTTTAAAACTCTGAGGCACAGTCTAACCACCACAGTATAAATGATACCAGATGTTCCTCTTAAAATGAATAAAATTACCCTTGAGTGTGATATTCATTAAAAAAATATCTCTACATTGGGGAAACAGGGCTGGAAGGCCAGCAACTGCAATGAGATGGATATGATAAACCTGAGTTTATGTGCTCCAGTAGTTTCAGCATTCGGACTATTTCTATCACAGATGGTCTATCGTGGGGCAATCATTTCTTTATAATAATTCTGTAAGTAAATCAAACATTATGCATCATTTTCCGTGGTTCAGGAGGTGGATGCATACCGAGACCCTACTGGTCAAATATTCCTTCTACCATCTTAGAAACAGCTCCAAAGTCTATCCCTACCTTTCCCTCCCGGAGACAGAGATACTTTGTCATGCATTTGTCTCCTCTCGACTCGACTACTGCAACTCTATATGGTGGTCCAGCATAAACCAACTGCAGTTAGTTCAGAATTTGACTGCCAGGAATCTTACTAGATTTAAAAAAATGTGATCATATCACCCCCCGTCTTGCCCAGCTGCACTGGTTACCTGTAAAGTTCAGGATTATTTTCAAAACTCTCCTGCTCCCCTTCAATGCCCTTCATCATACAGTCCCGTTGAGGAGGTCCCGAGTACCTCCTCAACCTGCTGACATGCTGTGTCCCTGCCCACTAGCTGAGGTCCTCCGACTCTGGCCTGATTGTTATCCCCAAGCAATAGTGCAGCACACTTGGAGAACGCTCCTTTAGCTTCATGCCTCCAACTATATGTTGTGATATAAATAAACAACATCTGTTTATTTTGTTTTGGATTAGCATAATAGACTAACAATTAAAGATGCTTACCCCTTGTCAGTGAGCTCTATATGTTTCAGTTCTTCTGATTCAATTCCTAGACTTGCCAAACAGTCATAGTGATAACCATTACTATTCATATCCATGTATTACAGGTGGAAATATGTGAAAATAAAGTTACAGTCATGTGTTAGGAAGCAATTAGCCTCTTTAATTTGTGACCCTCCTCACTTTCATATGCACCAGATGGGACTTAGCAAGTGTGAAATCAGGAAAACAATAGGAAATTATTGAAGCTGTGTTTCAATTCCAATCAAATTTGAGAAATCTTAACCCTTACCTGCTGGTAAAACAAAACGAGACCTAAAGAGCTTTAACATAACATTACTAGTAGGACAGGTGTTGACATGGGGCAGTGGAGATCTTTACATATGCTTACCGCTTGTCATCATAATGAAGATCAGCTGCTTCAGCACCATCTTTAGAAGCTACACACATTTTAGGGAATAATAATAATAATAATAATAATAATAATAATACATTTTATTTTGTATATCACCCTTAAAAGCAGTCATCTCAGAGCGCTTCACAATTAATAGTACTACAATAAATAAACAGATTATGCATAAAAGAAACACAAGGAGATAAAACAATCATAAAAATTATAAAAACGCCTTTCTAAAAAAGTAAGTTTTTAAATTAACTTTAAAAACAATCAAAGAAGCTGAGTCCCTGCTCTCTAGTGGAATAGAGTTCCATAATTTGGGGGGATATCAACAGAAGGCCCTGTCGCCCATAGAGCGCAGGCGAGCAGGTGGGACACACAGAAATCTGAGATCGGCAGAGCGGAGGTTGAGAGTGGGATTATAAAAAGATAAAAGATCTGACATACTCAACTGCACAGCATGGCTTCAATTCACATACAGAGTGAGCCAGCCAGAGAACTGCTGAGAACACACACAACTGCACAGCACAGCTTCAATTCATATATAGAGTGAGCCAGCCAGAGAGCTGCTGAGAACACACACAACTGCACAGCATGGCTTCAAATAATAAAACACGTAGGAGACAACAGTACAACATTATATCAAATACAAAATCACCTATTAATAAATAAGAAATAATAAAATAAAAAAAAAAATACAGCTTGAATGGCTTGCAGTTTTAGAAGAGATCAAATGAGAAAATACAGAAATAAAATCAGAACAAACGGTACCCGGGACGCGGAGTGGAGGAACAGCAGCGCCCGCTCCTCCTACATTCCTAAACACGGACCGCATTTCAGACACCGCTGCTCTTGTAAAATGGTCTCGTGCTGCCATCTTGTGGTCATTTAATAGAACTGCTGGTTGTAGGATACCAACATTTCGTTTTTAAAACTGGACAGCTCAGCAATCCTTGGAAATGACTCGGATTAACCTGGACCCCCCATTCAAATATAAAGACATTTCTGAAACACTCTTAAAACACACCAACAATCATATTCACAGTATAACTGGAACTGCTTTTTAAAGTCAACTTCACTGGTTGTGCAATCACTTGGTTTAAGAGCTCCGTCCATCGTAATCTGCAAAACAAAAGCAAACACCTCCTCGTTTTGCTTCCTTCTTCCACAGACCAACATATTTAATTCGGTCCAGCTGTTCCACACTGAGACACGCCCCGGGTGAACTCATTAATTCAGCGCTGCTCTGTCGAGCTGGTTACAACGGGCAGAGCAGACAGTGAACTTTATGAAGACAGACAGAACGTAGCTCTCGCCATTCCTTATCCAATGCTGCCATCGTGTGGCCATTTAATAGAATTGTTGTTTGTAATAAAACAAATTTTCTTTCTTTCTTTGTCAAACAGTGAGTGAGAGATTGTGTACATTTTCTTTCCTTGTTTTTTAAAAGCAACTTCACTGTCAAAAAGCACATTATCCAACACAGACTATCAAATAAATAAAGTCCAACATCACTGCAGTACAGACTGCAAGACAAACTTGCAGGTCCTCTTCAAAGTTTAACAAATGGCAAAAAACACCAGTCTGTTGAGAACATTGTCCCAGACCCAAACAAACTTCAGCAGCAGCGAGGTGGACAGCTGACCAGGGGACAGAATGATCACAGCAGAGAGGTGGACAGCTGACCAGGGGACAGGATGATCACAGCAGCAAGGTGGACAGCTGACCAGGGGACAGGATGATCACAGCAGCGAGGTGGACAGGTAACCAGGGGACAGGATGATCACAGCAACCCACATTCAAATCACCAGCACTCTGAACATTATCAGCATCTGCAGAGTTATGGAAAAATGTCAGTCAAATCTCTAAATGGACTATAAAAGGCATGACTAGAAGGGGGAGGAGTGACCTGAGTGCCAATGTGCAAACAGGAGCACCCAGCACAGACAGACAGGGAACAAGCACTACTCAATCCACTGACAAACTGACAACTCCTAACTCAACTGTACTACCTTTAAAACACTACAATGCTTCCCTTCAAGCTATTCTGCTTCAAAAAGTCAACAACGTGCTTTGAAATAAAATGTCTTGCAAATATAGCTTGCTGTGTTGAGGGTTTAATATGCATGAATGTTACTTAGCTACTTGAATGTTATAACATTACACGCATGTACAATATTGTACATTTCAATATATTCATGAACATTCATATTTCAAATTGAATAAAAATCCTGCATTCCCACTACATTTAACATTACACTTCCATGAATCAATTAAACTGCACTTTCAAATGTAGCTACAGTTATATTTCATCTGCATTACCACAGAAGGAAGCAATGTGAAATATACTTAACTCTTCATTCTTCAAGTCTTGCTCGAGACAAGCACACAGAGCGGGATTCACATCTCCAACTCTACAAGATAACAAACAGGGATCAGAAGACACTCTGTGCACAGCCATAAGCTTACTCCTCATTCACTGCATTGAGACAAACACCAGGGTGCTGCCAGAGACCCACACAGCATGCAACATGAACACTCACACTGGTTAGTACAAGTATGAACACACACTCTGCACAGCCACGAGCCACAAATATAACAGCATAGCTACAAGAGCAGAACCACCTTTCAATAAAACACACCTGAACTAAATCTCCACACAAACCTAACAGCATAACATGTAACAAAATCTCAACACAAATCTAGCATGAGCAAAACTAAACACTATATATATATATATATATATATATATATATATATATATATATATATATATACACACACACACACATACACATACACACACACACACACACACCCTGTTCCACATGATGAAGTTCTCCAACACCAATGTCACAATGAAAGCAGAAACACAAGTTACTTCATCAATAGAGAACATTTGAACACATCTTCATACAGCTCCTCACAGGGGGAAGAAAAACATCAGGTGACACCAGCATACAAAACACAAACATAAAATAAAGCAAACATTTAAAAAAAAACACAGCCCTCCAAACTGAGCTTCTATGTGGTTGCATGGTTGAAAAAACACTAAAAATTGACGTTTTCAAGTATAGCACAATACAGTGAAATGTGCCACCTAAGGATAGGTACAGCATCGGAAGCAAAAGGTCCACAAACTTGTACGTCTGCAGTGATTATCTGCATGTATTGCAGTTAGTCTGTACCAAATTTCAGCCTCCTACCACATTCACAGCCTGCTTGAGAGCCTGACATAGATGGTCAATTTTGCTCAATACGCTTAAAGCAGTGTTCGTGTCTTTTTTCTTGTTATAAATCAATTTTTGCAGGAATCCTTCCAGAAACACTGGAATCAGCTACAGACTGTAGGTCTAATACCACAGCCCTTCAAATGGAGTTTCTATGTGGTTGCATGGCTGAAAAAACACTTCAAAATTGACATTTTCAAGTATAGCACAATACAGTGAAATGTGCCACCTAAGGATAGATACAGCATCGGAAGCAAAAGGTCCACAAACTTGTACTTCTGCAGTGATTATCTGCATGTACTACAGTTAGTCTGTACCAATTTTCAGCCTCCTACCACATTCACAGCCTGCTTGAGAGCCTGACATAGATGGTCAATTTTGCTTAATACGCTTAAAGCAGTGTTCGTGTCTTTCTTTTTTGTTATAAATCATCTTTTTTAAAATGCCATTATTGTTTATTTTTTATTTAGTAAAACAAAAAATAATGATAATAATATGTAGTAATTGAAAAGTAAACTATTGATTTAATTGTTTAAACAATAGGGTGTCACTGGTCATGAGCATTTTTAATAGAAGTTATCTAGTAGCAGAATACAGCAGAGTTTGTGTGTCTGTCACACTGATTTGATCATGCCAGGGAGGAATGAGCTTCCCTTTTCATGACACTGAAAAGCTCTCATTAACCCCCTTCCACACACGTGCAATCAAACTCCCCACTCCCAGGGGTCATCTTGTCACATATTAACTGACATTTGAAATCAACAAAGTCCATTTTGACTCTCCTTTGTTGAGTATTTGTCATTTTTATAGAGTGAAGCACAGAAATGTAATTGTAGCACACAAGACCGTCAGAGGCATTTGGATGATTTCCACAGTGTGAGTGGTACAGCATCTACACAAAATAAATACACTGAATGCAGTGTGTGAGTGGTGGAGCATCTACACAAAATAAATACACTGAATGCAGTGTGTGAGTGGTGGAGCATCTACACAAAATAAATACACTGAATGCAGTGTGTGAGTGGTGGAGCATCTACACAAAATAAAAAAACTGAATGCAGTGTGTGAGTGGTGGAGCATCTACACAAAATAAATACACTGAATGCAGTGTGTGAGTGGTGGAGCATCTACACAAAATAAAAACACTGAATGCAGTGTGTGAGTGGTGGAGCATCTACACAAAATAAAAACACTGAATGCAGTGTGTGAGTGGTAGAGCATCTACACAAAATAAATACACTGATTGCTGGAGCTAAATACACTAAACACAGCAAACAGATAACAATAAAAAGCAACTAAAACACAGTTATATTAAAACCATGCAGATACCTTGTGTGTGCACAAAAAAGAATGAGTGGGGACAGTAAGATAAATAATTAATAGCTAAAAACAACACAGTAACATAAAAACAAATACAGAAAATGGAGAATGACACACTTTTGATTATGACAAACAAAAAAGAAGATTAAGCCTTACAGCCAAAAAACAACCCCTGTAAACATGTGTAAATAGCAATGCGGTTTTCTTTAACCTCGGGAGAATCTGGACTCTGTTTACTGTTGATGTGTTAAATGATCTGAATTGTGCTGTGAAACTGAAGCAAGCATGGGGGCGGCCATTTTGGGAAGCACGCTTGCACGCGTCGCCTCTGTCATAATCCTAAACGAGTCTGATGAGAGTGCGATGGCGTCTGTTTGACTGCTCGTGTTGTGCCCCGTAGGTGAATATCTATGGGGGCTATGAACTCGATTGTCTTGTATGAAGAAGAAGTTTTGTAGCTTTGCAAAGACGTATCATGCGTCTGGATCGGATGTTCGTAGACAAACTTACAATTGTTTACATTTGGTGAATAGAAGATTGCATGCAGTTCGGGAACATTTCCCCCTGTCGGTTGCTTATGGTGTTTATGGCCGAATATAAAATGGATTCCTCCAAGGCCAGTATATTTGCATATTACCCATAATTATATAGTTAGTGATTTGTTCTATTTAACTGTAAAGCTAATTATATTAAAATTACTTTTATTTTTTTAATAACTAAAATTGTATAAAACATTTCTATAAAACGTATAATTGCCAATAAACATTTTGGTGACATTATAATAGTTGTACTGATGTTAATATATGTCCTCTAATAAATAAAAATCACAACAATGCTGTTGGCTGGATCTAGGAGTTATAAATAGTTCTCGGAATAACATTATTTGTATATTACCCAGTGAGCCATAATTCTAAATGTACTGATTTGTGGCTCTTAACTGGAAAGCTAATCACATTTTAAATACATATATATTATTTATTAATAATTTAAATGGTATAAAATATTTACATTTATAATACGCAATTATCAGTTTGGTGACAATAAAATAATTTTACTAATTAGAATATATCTTCAGTAATGACAATGAACCACAATGGTGGAGTTAGCTAGTACTAGGAGTTATAAATAGTTCTTGGAATAACATTATTTGCATATTACCCAGTGAGCTGTAATTCTAAATGTACTGATTTGTGGCTCTTAACTGGGAAGCTAATCACATCATAAATAAATAACTACATATTATTTTCTATTAATTTAAATTGCATAAAATATTAACCCATATAATGCACACAAACTCGTTTGGTGAGTGTAATATTTTGTATTCATTTTAATAAATAATAACATAATTAAAAGTAACCACAGGTAGGCTTGTGACTGGTTGAATGAGTTATAAATACTTACTGATATCTTTATAAAGAATAGTAAGACCTGGGTGGCTTGAGCTAGATAATTGTCAAAGTAAATGAAATGAAGGTGGTTAGGTTTAGGGTTAGGGTTGGGTTAGGTTTAGGGTTAGGGTTAGGTATGAACTTTGTTTCCCTGAGAACCCTACACTTGGTTGGTTTTCCAGGGAAAGAAAGGTGCACGGGCCATCTGACTGTTTTTGGATTTATTTTTCTGTTTTTTTGTTTGTTTCAAATCTCTTTTTCTAGTGTAGGTCTATCGTGGAGTTCAATATGTTTGATGCCCCGTCCCTGGAGATGTTTGGGCTTGTGGGGTCTCCTAGTTTAAATGCTGGCACCAGTGCTGGAGCATATCCTTGGCTGTGTTGGTTGTCCAGTGGATGTTGTCTCTGCCGACTCGGAAGTTCTCAGTTGGTAACAGTGGAATGTGTGGCAGGTTGGCTGAGATGAATCTGTTTAGTTCCTCCAAGTTCCGTTGGTCCTGCATGTCAAGTGCTTGTGAGAAGTTCACTAGTGGCACTTTGATTTCTGCAGCTGGGAAGGGTTAGGGTTAGGGTTAGGGTTAGGGTTAGGGTTAGGGTTGGGTTAGGGTTAGGGTTAGGGTTAGGGTTAGGGTCAGGGTCAGGGTCAGGGTCAGGGTCAGGGTTAGGGTTAGGGTTAGGGTTAGGTATGAACTTTGTTTCCCTGAGAACCCTACACTTGGTTGGTTTTCCAGGGAAAGAAAGGTGCACGGGCCATCTGACTGTTTTTGGATTTATTTTTCTGTTTTTTTGTTTGTTTCAAATCTCTTTTTCTAGTGTAGGTCTATCGTGGAGTTCACTATGTTTGATGCCCCGTCCCTGGAGATGTTTGGGCTTGTGGGGTCTCCTAGTTTAAATGCTGGCACCAGTGCTGGAGCATATCCTTGGCTGTGTTGGTTGTCCAGTGGATGTTGTCTCTGCCGACTCGGAAGTTCTCAGTTGGTAACAGTGGAATGTGTGGCAGGTTGGCTGAGATGAATCTGTTTAGTTCCTCCAAGTTCCGTTGGTCCTGCATGTCAAGTGCTTGTGAGAAGTTCACTAGTGGCACTTTGATTTCTGCAGCTGGGAAGGTTTTCTTTGCTGACCTGTACATCTTCTGTAGGTTTTTGATGGCTGTCTCTTTGACTTTCTGGTCCTTGTTGTTGATTCCAAATGATAGGATCACTTTGGTCACTCCTCTGTCTGTTTTGGCTTTGTCCAGAAGGTTGGCTGCATGTAGGAATTTTGCCCCTGGGTAGCTTTCAATCTGTATTTGCCTCTGGGTGTGGTCCGGGATTCTGTGGAGGTTGGAGTCACCAATGATGAGAATGTTCTTGTTAGTTTGTAGGCTCCAGTCTGTGTTCTTTTTGTCCGTGTCGATGTGTCTGTGGACCTGGTAGGTTCTCCTGGGCCGTGTTGCTGGGCTGCTGCCGAGTCGTCGGTTCTCTGGTAGAATCTGGGTGGGGGTACAGAGTGGGATAGGGTTAGAGGTGGGGGTGCAGAGGGGGTAAGGGTTAGGGTTAGGGTTAGGGTTAGGGTTGCAGTTAGGGTTTGGGTTAGGGGGGTTTGGGTTAGGGTTAGGGTTAGGGTTGGGGTTAGGGTTGGGGTTAGGTTGGGTCAGGGTTAGGGTTAGGGTTAGGGTTAGGGTTAGGGTTAGGGTTAGGGTTAGGGTTAGGGTTAGGGTTAGGGTCGGGGTTGGGGTTAGGGTTAGGGTTAGGGTTAGGGTTAGGGTTAGGGTTAGGGTTAGGGTTAGGGTTAGGGTTAGGGTTAGGGTTAGGGTTAGGGTTAGGGTTAGGGTTAGGGTTCGGGGTGCAAGGTGGGGTTAGGGTTAGGGTTAGGGTTGGGGGTGGGGTTAGGGTTAGGGTTGGGGTTAGGTTTAGGGTTAGGGTTAGGGTTAGGTTTAGGTTAGGGTTTAGGTTCGGGGTGCAAGGTGGGGTTAGGTTTAGGGTTGGGGTTAGGTTCGGGGTGCAAGGTGGGGTTAGGATTAGGGTTGGGTTAGGGTTAGGGTTAGGGTTAGGGTTAGGTTCAGGGTTAGGGAGAGGGTTAGGGTTAGGGTTAGGGTTAGGGTTAGGGTTAGGGTTAGGGTTAGGGTTAGGGTTAGGGTAGGGTTAGGGTTAGGGTTAGGGTTAGGGTTAGGGTTAGGGTTAGGGTTAGGGTTAGGGTTAGGGTTAGGGTTAGGTATGAACTTTGTTTCCCTGAGAACCCTACACTTGGTTGGTTTTCCAGGGAAAGAAAGGTGCACGGGCCATCTGACTGTTTTTGGATTTATTTTTCTGTTTTTTTGTTTGTTTCAAATCTCTTTTTCTAGTGTAGGTCTATCGTGGAGTTCACTATGTTTGATGCCCCGTCCCTGGAGATGTTTGGGCTTGTGGGGTCTCCTAGTTTAAATGCTGGCACCAGTGCTGGAGCATATCCTTGGCTGTGTTGGTTGTCCAGTGGATGTTGTCTCTGCCGACTCGGAAGTTCTCAGTTGGTAACAGTGGAATGTGTGGCAGGTTGGCTGAGATGAATCTGTTTAGTTCCTCCAAGTTCCGTTGGGCCTGCATGTCCAGTGCTCGTGAGAAGTTCACCAGTGGCACTTTGATTTCTGCAGTTGGGAAGGTTTTCTTTGCTGACCTGTACATCTTTTGTAGGTTTTTGATAGCTGTCTCTTTGACTTTCTGGTCCTTGTTGTTGATTCCGAATGATAGGATCACTTTGGTCACTCCTCTGTCTGTTTCGGCTTTGTCCAGAAGGTTGGCTGCATGTAGGAATTTTGCTCCTGGATAGCTTTCAATCTGTATTTGGCTCTGGGTGTGGTCCGGGATTCTGTGGAGGTTGGAGTCACCAATGATGAGAATGTTCTTGTTAGTTCGTAGGCTCCATTCTGTGTTCTTTTTGTCCGTGTTGATGTGTCTGTGGACCTGGTAGGTTCTCCTGGGCCGTGTTGCTGGACTGCTGCTGAGTCGTCGGTTCTCCGGTAGAGTCTGGGTGGGGGGGCGGTGTGGGTTAGGGTTGGAGGTGGAGGTGCAGCGGGGGTAAGGGTTAGGGATAGGTGTGCGGTTAGGGTTGCAGTTAGGTTTGGGTTCGGGGTGAAGGGTGGGTTTAGGTTTAGGCTCAGGGTTAGTGTTAGGTTCAGGGTTAGGGTTAGGTTCAGGGATAGGTTCAGGGTTAGGGTTAGGTTTAGGCTCAGGGTTTCCGTCCAATTCAGGAAGGTTAGGGATAGGTTCAGGGATAGGTTCAGGGATAGGGTTAGGGTTAGGTTTAGGCTCAGGGTTAGGTTTAGGCTCATGGTTAGGGTTAGGGTTAGGTTCAGGGTTAGGGTTAGGTTCAGGGTTAGGGTTAGGGTTAGGGTGATGGG
>NC_054555.1:30167140-30206900 GCF_017654505.1 Polyodon spathula | reverse complement strand
TGGTAGGCATTTCTAACACAATTCTGCGCATACTTTTATTTTTTTGGCTCGATAACTTATTCTGAGGTCGATTAACGAAGCTCGGAGGCAGAGTCATGCAGCACCCATTGCCTGCCAGTGCCCAGTCAGTGCACAGACCAGATATGCGTTTAACAGAGAGCAGGCATGATCTTGAACTTGAGGGGGTTTTAGCCTTGGGTTAAGCCTGCAGCACCTGATATTCCCAGGGTCCCCAAGAATCAACCAGGTCTAGCCCTGCTTAGGTAATCACAGAAGGTATTGAAGCCACAGACTTTCAATAGGGCACCACAGCATTATGAATAATGAGATGTTTTATACTATGCAATTTACATACTATAGCTACAGTGCTTATTATGCACTAATGTAATTAGCAGATTTCCAAAGAAAATAAATCAGTCTCAAAGCAATAACATTCTACAGTGTATTTATTATTGTGGGAGCTGCAAACAGTGCGAAAGAAATGTTTTTAATAAATAAAGTAAAAAGAATCAGTGAAACAAAATGAGCAGCACTGCACAGTGCATCTCTCCACCGGAAACACCCCCTGATAAATGCATGGCCCCTTGTTTCTTGTGGAGTCTTGTGCTTTTGAATAATGAAATCCTTCCCCTATCATATCTCTTTTGAATAATGAAATCCTTACTCCCCCTATCATATCTCTTTTGAATAATGAAATCCTTACTCCCCCTACTCGTCACATGTTTCAGTGCTGGTGCTTTTAGTATTTAACCTTCTTATAATTAAATATCAGTAAACACCCATCTCTTTATTGATTAGCTGCCCTTCCTTCTCTCCTTCTCACCCATAAACCCGCTGCTTAATCTCTACATATCTAGCACTTTAGCTCCACCTAGTGGCTTTGCCTTTACGTTACCACGATACTACAGCGACCACAGGCTTTCCGGGGTCTAATGGGTTAAGCTTCTTTAAACTAGAAGAAACTGTGCAGTGAAACTGATAAAGTGTCTGGGAGGTTTGTGCTATTTTAATTTCCTTCATAATAGAATCAGAGAATCAAAATGACACTAGCTTTGATGCTCTCACACATATGTCACTGTTCATTACTGGATTGTTACTCTACCACCCTGACATGGAGACGTGTGAGTGAGTGAAAGGGTCTTAAACTGTTGATTTAAATGTTATGCAGAACAGAACTAATTAACATCAAATAATAAAAAAGACAAACAAATATGGCAGTTATCTATAACCTAGTTATATGAGCCTTGTCTCTTCTTCTTCTTCTTCTTCTTCTTCTTCTTCTTCTTCTTCTTCTTCTTCTTCTTCTTCTTCTTCTTCTTCTTCATTATTTATAGACAGAAATGAACCCCAATGAGAATAACCTTTTGGGTGTCTGACTTGAATCTTGGACCCTTTATTTAATTGTTTAAAATGGTGTCGATCGATTGAATATACCGCCATGCATAACTTTAGTCTGCTTTATACAAAATATGAACAATTATTCATTTACAAATACATTCTATGCATTAAACTTTACTGCCTTGGAATAAACCCGTAAGTTATGCCTGTCCTTGTTGATTCACACAGAGAGAAGCAGACTTGTAATCCAGCATTGCTGGATAGTGCTTGAATCGCATTTGATCTATTGGACATGTACCAAGCCATAGACTTACACTCTGTGTACAAGCTGCAGCCTTGAGGAGTTCCTGGATGTTTCCTTTGAATCAAGCAAAACCAGGCTTGAAATCAGCATGGTTCTGCCCGTTAGCAGTAATGTTTCCGAGTGGTTGCAATAAGACGTGTCTTTACTCTCACACACAGCTGAAGGATTCAGAGCGGTTACAGCTGACAATAATTTTAGATTGATGGTCCAAGAGACAGCTCAACTGTTCTAGTTGCAGGAGGACGTTACAAAGTACCTCCTTTTTAATAAAATTGTTCGTTGTTGGCATGTGTCCGCTGAAGCTTCTAAGTTGTGTGTTTTTCAGCTTGCCCGCTACACCACAGAGGGGCTTCTACAGCTGGGGCCCTTGGGCTCCACTACGTTCCTGCCTGACACCAAATGCCTGGTGGATGATGGGAGGGGCCGAACTCCAAGCCTACAGAAATGTAAAGACGTCTCGAGATTGTCTCAGAGACTCTGGGATTTTACACAGGTATGTGCTGGGAATGATCAGACTGTGGGCATGGTGCTAGAGAAAATCGAACTGGGTTAAGGTAAGGAGTGGTTTATAAAAATGAACAGATTCATACATGGCTTTCCACACAATTAACAGTGGATGATTACAGAGTACAATCTGTCAGTGCACTTTGGTTCTCTGTTGCACTGTAGAGACTTTAATCAGTGGACATAAATCTGCCAGTAATTATGGGACCCGTATGAAATTGATTGTGCTGTTCTCTTGTCACTTCTTTGCAACGGAAGGTCTATACAGGTGGCACTAATTGACATGTGTACCTCAGCGGTGTCCAAGGCTAAAAGAAGAGTGTAACACGATAATGAAACATTAAAATAACTCCATTAAAATCAAACCAAAAGTGTTCTATACAATTATTTCTTTTCATTGTACCTGACCTTGAAGCTGGAGCATTAGCAGCCTTATAACACTGTCATTCTGCTTGTAAAGGTGCACTGAGAACAGCTAAACCACCACAGATTTATACCAGACATTAATTATCCTCAGAGCCTTACAATGTGTTGTCTTTAAACACAGCGTTAAAGGCCATCGTTTGGAAAGTGATCAGTAATCAGACTATTATGGTCTGGCATAGCCCTTTGAAATCTCATGAAATAAATCACCAAATTCACCAGTCTGCTGATTCATTGAGAACATAACAAATCTTAACCCTTTCCTGACATTTGTTTTGGAAGGCAGCCACTGCCATGGTATACAAGCCTTGTATCTCAGGATCCATGGAGATAGTGACTTCATATCTATAAATATACTGTATATTTGGCAAGTATATGTGCAATGCCTGACTCATGCAAATGTATCTGTTAGCCCCCAGCTTCATGCGGAGTCACTTCAAACAAGGACATACAAAACCAGCACTTTATATTCGACACATGTAAAGACTTCTTTATTTATTGTTTTTCCCCCAGAATGGTCCCATCATCAGCAGGGATACTGGCCGGTGTTTGGAAGTTGAAATGTCCAAAGATGCCAACTTTGGGTTGCGCTTAGTAGTCCAGAGATGCTCCGGACAGAAGTGGATGATCAGAAACTGGATAAAGCATCCCAAACACTAACATTCACCTGAGGATCCTCCAGGTGTGCTCCTTGTATTCAGGGAAACATTGAACCCAAACAGGAGGCATGACTGGGAAACCAAAGGATAACATGGACGTGTTAATTCCATATTTAGCTCCCTGTGGGGGAGTGCTGAAATTCCAACAAGATCCCGTTATTAAAATGCCGAGATAAAAGCAGGCGATTCTTCCAATGCAATCTGCTTGTCTTAACGACAGAGGGCTGAACGTATCAATATCTCATGTGTTGAATGGTTTCTTTAAAGAACGCTCAGAAAGTACTCATCTAGAGGCTAAGACTGAAGGCAAAACTTGATGCAACATGGATTTTTTTTTTTTCAATGAAGTTCACAAACTTTGAATTCATATCAATTTTTGCATTGGGAACGGGGACAGCATAGGATATCGATTCCATGTTATTGTCTACTGCAGTCACTATGGCTGTAAACCAAGGCAGTCATGGGCTACTAGCCACCCTGGATAATGATTGTGGGCTTACTCAGATGGGGTGGAGCCTTCCCGTAAAGAGAAGCTGAGAAGAGAAGATGCCAAGCTTTTCTTAGTTTTAACTTATTGACTGACGCACACATTTTATTAAGATTTATTATGTGCCTTTTTCATTAATATATGCTATGTCTAAACAGGGAACATCAATCCCAAACGCATGTCTGATTACATTTATTGAAGAAAAATATGTAAATGTTACATATAATAGTAATATATTGTACAACTGAACCAGGCAGCTGCCTTAAAATAAACACGTTTTTATGATCTGCTGTGAAACGGTATTTTTAAGAGATCAGGTGCTGCAAATTCTATTGCAGATTTTGCTGATGGTTTCAGTTTAAAGATGAATTTGAATGTATCATTTCTTTATAATCTTTGGAAGAAAGGAGGTAGTTGAGGATTTCCAGAGAAGCCAAACTAATAAGCGTGAAGCCCTCTTCATACAGCATTGGACTGATGGCTGGACACATCATTGACATGGCGTTGAATAGAAGTTATATGACAGGTTTTCAGTTTGTACAGTTGTAATGGATCTCTTCCTAGCAGCTGGTGAGTTAATAATACTGGCATCAGCGTTAGACACGCTCCTACCTCTGGACTGCAGACCTTGCTCTTTAGTTGTATGATAAGATGTTCCTCTTTGAACTGCGAGGTTACCAGTTCATGTCCAGCCATTGTGTCTCTGTTTAATTCAATTAGATGCCAAGTCATTACACAGTAAAGCCTTACTTTAGGGGTTCTCTATAGATTGTGAATACAGAGGAACATCATTAATGACATCAAACTCAAGAAAACATACAGCGCTGAATTACCTGTGAAAGGTAAGAAACTTTAAAGACATACTACACAAAGGTAACTAATTAAGAAGTTCCAGTGTCTTAAAATGAAAAACCAAAAGTCTAACAGTAAGTACTTTGCAATAAAAGAGGGTGGGGGTATTTCACTAATGATACAGAACACTGCATGACAGTGCAGTTCACAACAGCTTTTTAGACACTTTACCTATAATTATTCAGTCACAGTCACTTAAAAGAGTCCCATAGTAAAAGCATAGTAGAGTGCAATATAGCATAGTGAAGGTTTGGTAAAACACAAGCATGCATGGTAAAGCCTAGAAAGGTATGGTACAGGTAAACTATGGTAAATGCATACTATAACCATGGGAAAAGCATGAGTGGACATCTGCAAAATTACTGTGCAAATTTACCAGGGTATGCTTTTATAAGAGGCTGTGCAAGTGGAGGTACTGTTCCTTCCTCAGGAAAAATCAGTAAAGATCCCATTGCTATCCTTCCAATATCATGGTAAGCTTTTAAGATATTGCAGACTTGTATAATGATGTAGTACAGTCAATACCTTTCTTAATGATAAACATACTTTTATTGTTGCAATTTTCATTTAAAGCAAACCTAGTCATCATCCATATACGCCAGGCTAAGAAAAATGGATTTTGAAAGTGTATACATTTTTATTGACTTAGAAGAAAATCCATACTCATACCCTTTACACAAAATGTTCATTATTCAAGAGAATCCAATATATCTTGAGGTCTGTGCTCTGCATTGCTGCAGTGACCATTATGAAACTAGTTTGTTAGTATTTCTAGTGTGCTTTGTGACAGGATAAAGAAGCTTCATAAAGAAAAGTAAAAAGAAAAAGAAAACAATGAGAGACTTTGGGCAAGGTACAAAAAGCTGTTTATTCCAAAGGAGTCGTGAGCACTTCAGCCTATTCAGCACTTCAGTCTGCTTACAAGCCCCTCCATTAAATGTTTGGATTGTTTCTAGTTCAGTAACTTTGTTTGGTGTGCTTTTCCTTGTGCAAATGTGCAAATGAGGAGTATACATCTGAAACCGTCTTGCCCTCTGTGAGAAGGTTGTTACACCCATGAGATGACATGCCCTTAGCAGACTCTAGGTAATCACCCGCGGGTGTTTTGGTTAGTTAGAAAAGAAGAATGCAGATAGAAACCTGACTTGATATATCAATACAAAGGCATGCAGGGTTTGAAATCAATAGGCTTTTAAAAGAAATCACTACCATTTGAACTCTTTTAGCCTTTGTGCTAGAAAGCAAGTTTTGCGATCTGTTACATCTTGTGTTCACCTGGGTTATTACGAAGACTCTGCAACTGCCTGACAGAAAAGCAGATGATCTCTTTGTGAAGCTCCTGACAGTAAGGTCTCTGGCCAGCAGACCTTCTTTTTCTGAAACTGTACAAGTCCATCACTAGATAACTGCTCTGCCGCAGAGAGAAAGAGATCTGATTCATAAAGCTCAGCAGCAGCCCACGTTTGCCACTATTTTCAGTGGCTTGGCAGAGATCTGCTGCTGGTCATGCAGCTCTAACAGCCCCATGCTGTAAGTGTCAGTAACTTTACTTCACAACAGCACCCCAAACTCTATTCTATTTAATCACATGCAGTGGGGAGGTGTTATTATGATGTGGGTCTCAAACAGAAAAAGTTATTAGCTGTATCGTAAGACCGACTTCCCAGCTCCGTTTCATTGATGTTATTATTATTATTATTATTATTATTATTATTATATTATAATAATAATAATAATAATAATAATAATAATAATAATAATAATAATAATAATAACAATTTGTTATTTTCTCATCTTCTGCTCATTGCTCTACTCTTAAAGTGCGGAGAAACACATCCAACAAGTCTACCAGTGGGACCAAGGTACAAGTGTTGCTTTGTGATAGCAAATTACCTTTATATCCAAGGCCAAGAATAATGTTTCTGCAAGGCGTTTCATTTTCTTTTTACTAGCAATGGTGAACTGTGGGGTGGTTTACCAAGCTCTCGCTATTGCATTTTCCCAGTCATGTTTTTTGGGACCTATTATTACGTGTACAGTGATTAATGTGATATATCATTTCATACATATTCTTAGCCTTTACATCTCTGGCTGGTTTGAGGCACAAAGGGAAACATAGGAGAGTTTGCAGGGAGAATGGCTGCTATAATAAGCGTGGCCGCTGTGTCCACCAGTGCACTCCTGAAGGCAGTCTCTCATTTGTTTCCAGCTGGTTTAGCAGAAGATGTAGCAGGCATCTCTATCAAGGCACAGCTGTTCGTTTCATAAGAGTGCTGTATCATTTCTGTCTGCTTGTCTCGAAATGCATCGGTGTGTATGGTGTAATATCTTATTTAAGACAAGAAGGGTATTTCAAAAATACTGGAACAGTTTTCATAAATCCTCAGTAATACAGTATATAAAGTAAACTGGTTATAGGGGTAAATAGAAATGCCATACTAGAGTATGATACAGTCATTTCGTATCAAGGGATATGGAAATATCTTAAAGATTATGAACTATTACAGATGAGATCTCCTTTATCTCCGATGAGTTCTCATGAAAAAAATATTTTCATTTGTATGTGGCAATGCAGTTTCCCAACAAGGGGCACACAGATTATCACAGCCTCAATGGTAGTGTCGCTTGTGCATTACTTTGGGGTTTATGTTAGCATACCCAGATCTATAGCAGAGAGTTTCTGTTTGTAATGAACTTAACAGTGGCAGATCTTAATACCACCACTGCTCCACATATCAATTCAACTGGGGTGATTTACTGACCCACTTATTAGCGTTACTATATTAATACAGTGAAAGAAGGTTCCCGAAACAGTCTTTAGCTCTTTAAATCATTACACACACACACACACACACCATTAACCAACACTCTCTCCACAGCAGTGTGGAATGCAGTGGCAGGATTGACTTTGAGACTCGGAATGTGTTTACCGTGCAAGTTCATCAGCTGTCAGGGACAGACAAGCCTGGATACAAAGCAGGGTCAGAAATGTGGTGGAAAGTGCGTCGACTGCTCTCTCTTATCACAGGGTTGTATTCAGTCAATCTATTCAGGAACATGTAATTAGCACTGGGTCAGCGAGGTAGCGTTCATTCATACACACCGGGACATTGTGACGAAGACAAAAGAATGCCACTGGCTGCCATTTCCCAGCCTGCAATCTTTCAGAAATCTGTTTGAAAAGAACAGTGACCTTGCTGCTTGAAGAACATGCTGTGTCTGGAACTGCCTAGTGCCAATTTCTGTCATTTTTATCCTGCTCAGTTTAATGAAAAATAAAGCAATATGAAGAAAGTCATGACGGAGAGCCATGGCACCATGCTGCCTGTCTTCATTGGTGAGAAGCATTGGCACTGGCATGAAGCAAACACCATGAGCTGACATTAACTCACAGAGAATGTTCCCCAAAAATGTGTGCATATTTACCAACGGCCTTCTAGTGCAATGAATGATGAACATGTATTGTAAGGGCTAGTGGAAGAGATATTTCTGGATACACATGCAGCAAATTCCTGCAAAACTGGACTGCAAACTTCCGTCTAACAACGTGATTACATGAATTATAGCGTAATAACTTTAAATGGTTTATATTTCCATGGTTTGAACCAGAATGCTCGGCACTTGAAAAAGCAAGGTCTTTGGATGGTTGTCAGTTGCATGAGCAAAAGTTCAAAACACATATAATATATTCCAAATGCTAAAGGCAGGGCTCATTGTAGATTTATACAGAAATCCCTCCCTTGACGGTCATTGGAGGTATTGTTTACAGAAAGTCCAATAAGATACTAGCTATTCGTCTGAATGATTTGTTCTGGTATTGGAAGCAGCTCAAATATCTTTGATGTTTACGTGATTTGATGCAAGGTTAAAAGTGAGTTCCCTGCCTGAACCATCTCTCTGCTTAATTGATTACAGATCAATCAGTTAAGCAATGGGCTGCCTGTTTGCACAATACGTTGTGGCTACATATTGTGGGAGTTTCTGCTGTTATTTGTTCTTGTCAAACTCCTATAAGGTACACATTTTGCATACATAAACAATGCTGTAAGGAACAACTGCAATAAATAATGTGCAATAAGAGTCACAGGAACATTTGGAAGAAAGCACAGTGCCCCTGGGAAGTGTATATATTCTGCCTGTCTGTGTAAGATAGATAATGGAATCTCAGATTCCATGATTTGTTCTCTATTGCAAAAGCAAGTCTTTCCTTTTTGATTGTATCTCTCAGGATATTAAAACATTCCTCTGCACAAGGCATAGATATATTAATCCTATCTTTTCTGTTGTATTGATTTTAACATTGCGGGTGGCATTAAATGTCCAAATAATCAGAGTGAATGAAATGAATCTGAATGTAAAGCTGCCTGTCCTGTGTAAAATCTCTCTTAGAATCATCCTTCATTACGGAGGGATTTTTTGCAGGGCATACAGTGCCTCCTTGTGTCTTAATGATGTAACTGCGACAATATCGTTGTTTAAGGAATGCTTTTAATAACTAAGAACACATTTCCAACCTGTGTTATAATATTTGTTTTTCACAGCAGTACAATGTAAAAGTACAGTTTGATATCTCCGCTACTCTTTAAAGTCCAACAAAGAGGCTCTTGCTGAAAAATGTGAAAGTGAATTAGATAGAACAAGCTTTTGTAAGATAAATGGTGGGCTGATCCTCAGTTGAAGTGCTCAGAGAGAAAGTGCTTGCCGTTGTTGTCAGGCAGCTTTGTTTACTGATAAACACATTTCTCAGAATGACAGCTTGCACCTCCATTTGCTTTCTGTAAAGTTTACTTAGAGAAATGTGTCAAGGCTGGTCCTCCGAGGCAGGTTCAGTGAATGTGTGCGACCCAACTGGGTATTAGATTTGAAATGGCTTTGAAGGACATTCGCTGTTATTTTTTCTAATCATGATCTGTTATACAGCACAATACAAATGTACTATATAACACTCACAAGCCAAGGCTTCCCAGAACACCTCACAATTACAAGCACACTCAAACAGATAGGTCTTCAATCTAGACTGGAAAGATTGAAACACGGGAAGCAGAGAGTACTGGTAAGAGAGGGCACCTCTAACTGAGATAGTGTACTCAGTGAGGTGCTGCAGGGCTCTGTCCTGGACCACTGGGGTTTTCCAACTTTTCAAATTTTAAATTGATGAAAAGCTTGGGGGAGTGGCCGACACGCCTACAGCCACGCAGAAAATCCAAAAAGATTAATTACATTTTACATGCTGTGCCTCCAATCACTGTGTGTGTACATAGTATTTACTTAGTAAACACATGTGTACTTCATATGTAAATCTGTTTGCAGGGTTATGGTTAGGGTGGGGGTTATATTATGAAAAAAAAAAAACAGTACGAATAGGAATAGCTACCCAAATACCAAGATACGCATAAATAAATTCAATATATTATACTCAATAATAAGATAGTGTACTATTGAATGTTCCAAATGGTATCACTTTTTAATTAAAAAAAATAGTAAAAAAATCTGCATTCAGCATGAAAAGTGATGTCACATTAGGCTTTTTTTTTTTGTTTGTTTTTTTTTGTTCAGAGACTTGTCTTGGAACTCCATTATATATTAATGAAGCTCTGATGTGAAGAGAAATTGTGAAGGGCGAGTCCGGCAGAACAGCTTGTGGAAGCCATAATGAGATCCCGAGGGACAGGCAGCAGCTCCAAGACACAATTAGGCCCCGTATATGAGCATCTCAGATAGGCAAGGCTGCGGAGGCACTTGGGAAAAGAGCCTTTCAACTTCATTAAAAGCTACTGGGAGTGTGTTGTCTTAATATACAAGTCATTACATGTTCTTAATAAAATTTTGTTCTAATTTGGCAATGCTGAATTCTTGGATAGCAGCTTTACAGAAAGATGCCCTTTTATAAAGTGAAATTGCATAATGCATGCTCTGTGTCTTTGCAGAAATAGTACTGAGAACTCTGTGCATTTGTTTATGTGCAACCATTACTAGATTAATGCCAGTGTAAGTGTTGATTAGTTATAGTCTTGAGTGTTTTTGTTTTCAGATGGTGGTTGTCATTAGTAGTGCCATTGTGAAGGCTCCTCATTAGGTCTATTGTCATTCTGGTAACACTTTACATGAAGTGCTTCTTAATTACAATGTTATAATACTGCAATTACACTTGTGTTTGTGTAACATTAGTGCAGTTACACTGTTATGAGATACACTTAATGCATTACCATCATGTTTTTTAAATAATTTATTAGGATAACCTTGTTTGGTGGACAAGTTAATGAGGTAGCTACCATGGCAACAGTAGCACATGACCTGTAATTACAAATGCCTACATCACAAAGGTGTGGGTGACATACAGGCATCTGCCTATTCAGAGTTGAAAAAAGAATCTTAAATATTAGTCTAAGAAGTAGCTGAGTATAGTGCAAACATTTACCAAGTTTTATCAAGCGTATCATTTTGAACAATGTCTACACAATCAGATTCATAGATGCCTGTAAGTAGGTTTCTTTAACAAATTATATTTCACATTGATTTATTAAACAATAAGTACTTATTTCTAAAATATGTTTAAGTAAGTCTATATATATATATCAGTATATATATATATATATATATATATATATATATATATATATATATATATATATATATATATATAATATGCAATATATATGAAAAGTGGACTATATATATCTCGGGACATAAAAATATCCCCAACAAGCAGCTGTTCCAATTAAACGAGAGGCACCTGGAGGACCTTAGTCACACTTCTATTTATAATTTACAGCATGTGAAAGAGAGAAGTAGTTTTCTAAATGAAAAGAAACAGAATGAAATCACATCACATTGTGAATTCATGTTAAATACATCATGTAAAATACCAGTCTATTTTTTTTTATTCCTAAATAAAATGAATCGCTGTTTTTTATTTCTAAATTAAATTAAATTAGCAATACACACAAGTCACAGGGTAATCATGTACTCATGTAATTATTGCACTGTGCTACGCGAACCTGTCATGCTCTGAAAATCGATTTGAAAATACTGTATCCCAATTAAACGAAGTGATGTCCCAATTAAATGACACACATAGCTCTGTTCTGTCCCAGTTAAGCAGAAATCCCGATTATTAGGATCCCGACTAGGCGGCTGACTGTGTGTGTGTGTGTGTGTGTGTGTGCGTGTGGCGCAATATAACAACTATCTCTCTCTATATATATATAGACTAGATAGGGTATATTATATCTGATATATATCTACAGTTGGGGGAAGAATTAAAGTGGTTTATTTCTAGATTTTTCTCTTTCTATCTACTGTTACTGTTACATATTGGGAATCTTAGTAGTGTTGTGTATTAAGCCTAATTAATAATGGTTAATTACATTAATTGCATAAGCAATAAGACCCAATGGAGCAATCTTTAAACCCTGGGAAGTAACATCCTGGGGCAATCCACTTCCCAGGGGGCTGCAGGGCTTCTTCCACCTCAACTGCTTACACTTGTGAATTCTTTATAATATGTCTTGCATTCCTCGTATTTACTTGTCTTGTTTTATTTAGATTCTAGGCCCAGGCAGCCATGTCATATCCTTCATCACATCACGGTTCTTGTAAGTTAAGCAAATCCGTTGCTAAGCAGTTGTAAGTTTGGTATCCAGTGTAATGCCAGGACAGTGTGAACGCAGCGTCCACGCATTATGCTAACCACTCTCCCTTGGCGTTCTTATTTTAGTTACAGTCACTTCTAATGCTTTTTGAATTTCTGGTAGAACTTACACTGCCATCTGCGGCCAGCTTTAGACATGCCATTGTATTTTATTAACTTACAACGTAGTACCGTCAAGAAAACTAAAAATTATAAAAGGACTAGCGTTCCAGTTATAACACGGAACAGTTAGATGACCAAACACTTTCATTACAACTTTTCTGAAAGAGAACGTGAAATGCCATAGGAAGTGAAGTGTAGCATCATACCCACTGCCCTATATCCACATGCACAGTTTCCCTGAGATTATAGGCCAGCCCCAGGGCCAGACTGAGAGAACTTGTTTTATTCAGGTGTGAAGACACAGTTACACTCTGCCACAGAACCTCATACTCCGCTGATGTGATGTCATGTCACAGCAACGTGAACTCATTCTTACAAACGTAAACAACACATTTTATTTTCTACAGTTCCCCATTTCCCTCGAGGGGTGCTACGTGAACGGGACAAGCATTTATTGGTTCTGGCTCATATCCTAAAACAGGAGTTGACTGTCGAGCAACAAAATGAAATTGTGCTTGCAATGGACTCAGTGCTGATAGAGAACCCACGGCATCTAAAAGCACTGTACACTAAAGGAAGGGTGAGGGAATTAATTCAATACATGCTTCTGATTGAAGTCTAAATAATGTTATCCAGAGCAAACTATAGAAGAACTAGAGACATTTTTATACTGCTTTGTACAATCTGTTTTTGTTTTCTGTCGTGGCCATATGCTATTTGAAAGGGTTCCAAATACCAATTCTTCCATATCATAAAGTATCTTTTAAAGTCTATCATCTACTGGAATAAAAAATAAATGTACAGCATTAATTGCTTCCCTTTGGCATGGAACACACTTCACACTTCAACTGTGAAGTAGTTGGCAAGGTGAGTGAAGTAAGAAATCGGATCCAAACCCCCCACAAAACCCTCCCCAGGCACTGTTGTTTTGAAGAATACAAAGAAGAAAAGTAACTGCCTTCTCTCGTGACATTTTGAAGCATCGCAATTCTAACTACCGGTAACTGTACACAGATCTATATGATGCAAGGGAACCTGAACGAAGCTGAAAATGCATTCCGAGCAGCCTTGAGTCTGGCTGCAAACAGCAAGGTATGTAAACATATTGTTTGGGTTCATAAGAGTAATTAAACACATTGTTGTTGCAAGTACACATGTATTTACTATGTAAGTACTCTATAAATTCACAGCAATTAGAGATGCTTCATGTGAAATGTTACTGTCTCTTCATTCACTTCTGTTTATAGATAATCAAGGAAGACTTGGAGACAGTGAGACTGTTACATCTGCACCCGGCTAAATGCAACCCTAAAACAATGGTGCAAAGCATGTCTCTTGCAGTGGCAAAAATAATCATCGCAGTAGCACAGGTGATCCAGGCCAGTCATGAGTCCCATGCCATTCTATAAACAACGGCATGAAAACAATCAGGTCTTTTATCTTAACAAGTGCCCTGCCTGAAGGTGTAAATAGAAAGGAATACTAGATTGTTACATCAACAACTATGTAGTATTTGACATCACAAACACATTAATAGATTGAAATACAGTACAAATAAGTGAGTGTAGTTACCATGGCATCAAAAGCCTTGAGGTAAACATACTTTCCCCTGACAAAGGTATATTAAACATATGTTGGGAAGTTGGCTCTTTTGAACAAAACCTATATATAAATATATAATATATAATATATATATATATATATATATATA
Organism: Polyodon spathula; assembly: GCF_017654505.1. Lineage (NCBI taxonomy): Eukaryota > Metazoa > Chordata > Actinopteri > Acipenseriformes > Polyodontidae > Polyodon > Polyodon spathula. The sequence continues at coordinate 30,192,869 of NC_054555.1, read as the reverse complement.
TATATATATATATAGAGAGAGAGAGAGAGAGAGAGAGAGAGAGAGAGAGAGAGAGAGAGAGAGAGAGAGAGAGAGAGAGAGAGAGAGAGACACACACACACACACACACACACAGTATACATATCTAATTGCTGATAATGTATTTAGTTTCCTTGTTCTTCTAGTGCAATGGAATATCCTTTGGGATTGGCAAGAAGGCTGCTGTGCTTGCTGTAGTTCTAGCTCTTGGGATGTTCATCTATAAAATACAAAATAGTACATCCTCATGAAGCACATGCAGCCCAGTGAGGGGAGGAGTCACCACAGGGAGGAGTCACCATCATGGATATCGGGCTCCACCAAACCTCAGTTCTGGCATTTGCAAACCCATTCAGCCATTTATTCAAATTATTCTTCAAACTCGCCTGTGGGAAATTTAACATATTGATCCCTGGCATCGTTCTAGCCATCACAGTGAGCATTAGATTAAATACATTTCATGAGCATTAGATTATTAAATACATTCCCTTTTAGTTTGTAATGATTTGAAAAAATGTTTTAGAAAGTACCGCTGTTCCAAACATACTAATTGGAGCAATTTGAAAAGGAGTCCCTCTTCTACTTATCAGATGCATGCTATTGGTTTGGCTTGTGTCAGATAGGTCGAGAAGGGCCTGCTAATGACGTTTCTGGTTTAATTACTGCTAAGTGCTATCAGAACAATATTACACAGGTACATAGAAGGTGTGAGAATAGCATAGTGTTTCCTATAGGGGCTGTCCAGCTCCTACTGTTAGTAAAGTATTCCTCTTCAGCTGAAAGTCAAGGCATCCTATAAACAAGACCATGTCATCCTAGGCAGACCGTTATGTTCTGCTATCAGGTTCCTCAATCAACATTGAGGGTCGGGGTAACAGTGCCTGTGTCTTCATTGCATCCATGTTCAAACTAAGATGCATATTTGGTCATTTTTATTAAAATGAACGAAAACAACTGGGGACAGTTTTAATATTTAATAGCCATATAAGCTAACATATCATATAAGACCATAAAAACTCAAAGCTAAATTCAGACTCTATTTATATGCAAAGGTGTATGCTGGTGCACAACAATTTGTTATCTGCGAGGCTTCAAGCTATTTCTATGGCAGTAGAAATGATTAAGTAGAAATATGGATTCCCCTGGAAAATAATTGGATAGAATGGGACTGGATAGGTTCAGGCTACTCAAGTCCTAGTTGGGCACTTACATAACCACAACTTCTATATATATATATATATATATATATATATATATATATATATATATATATATATAGTATAGTTCAAATCACGTTTAAATATTTGGGGGTAACGAATGCGACTTTATTGGACTCCATGCTTGATAAAATTACCAACTGTACAAAGAAAGTCTTGGGTTACAACTTCAAGACAAATGGAATCAGCTGACTGTACACCCGAGATTTTGAGAAAATACTCAAACACAATGCTAAAAAAGATGCCAAGCTAAATATTAAAGACACACTCAGATATAGCTGTGTTTTTAGTTTTCAACTCATGTAAGATGAGTTTGCAAAAACTAGTTTCTCTAGTAAATGAATACTTTTGCTGTGTGATAATCTCCAAAAATGACAAATCTTGAGGTGTTCTAAAACATTTGCAATCGGATACATATATATATATATATATATATATATATATATATATATATATAGAGAGAGAGAGAGAGAGAGAGAGAGAGAGAGAGAGAGAGAGAGAGAAAAGAGAGAGAGAGAGAGAGAGAGAGAGAGAGAGAGAGAGAGAGAGAGAGAGAGAGAGAGATGAGACCTGGTGTGGTGACTGAAGGGACAATAAAGGTTACTATCTTTCTCATATGAAAGAATATTTCACTGTTTGCAGTATCACATGTAGTTACATTTTACAACAAGCTAAGGGATGTAAAGAATATCAGCAAAACCTTTTCCTTTGGCATTTATTAAAGATGCCACAAGCATCTATAAACCTTGCCACATGTTTACTTATAGCAGAGAAAGTTAATTTGCCAGTCACCATTCAGGAAGTTAAACTGCCACATTGGCTCATCAATATGAGGGAAAGTCAAGCTGACAATGGTTGTCTATGGACCTGCCTTACTGTTTAATTGCAATGGATGAGAGCAGTTCATTAAAAGAATACTGCTGGAAAGATCAGACGAGCTGCATCTGCATAGCAGGATCTCATCTGGAGGAACTGCAGCAGATCTGCTTGGATTTATTTAGTAATGGACTTCATTCTGGGGGTATGGAAAGTGTGTTTGCAGGTCACATGAAAATGGTGGATTACAGTGTAGAAGAAACACAAAATCTCTGTTGTTATGGTATTAAAATAGAATTCTGAATCTTGATACCAAATATGTTACCACTTTACAGTATGTGTCTCCAATGAGTGTGTATTTACATAATAGTTGCATAGTAAATACATGTGTACTTATACATCATTACAATGGTATTATGCATAGTTACAATGTACTTAATGTTTGCATTTTTATGCATGATATAACCCTAACGTTGTAACTGTGCTTTGCTTTTAACCAGCAAGCTAATCTACTTTCATCTGACACATGTGATAATTAAAAAATATGCAAGAGGCTAGAAAGTTGTGTTTCTGCTGTAAAAAGTCTTTTTTGTCAGCAGACTATATTTCAATGTTGAGTCTTCTTTGTATTCCTATTTTTCTAGTCAGTCGGCACTATAATGTTTTCGAGTTATATATGTTGTTATATATTGTTTCAAGTAGAAGATTGCAATTTGAACGCTCCTGCCCATTCCACCCATCAATAGGAAGACGGAATATATCAATTTGTATTCAAAGGTGAAGTCAAACGGTGCCCTATTGGGCCATGAAATAATTTAATTTGAGAACTTGTTCATTCTTATTAACATGAATAATAGATCTGGCCGAGGCTTAAATGGAAGTGCACTTTGCAATCAAGAAGTAAATGATGCCATCAGTTCCCTTGAAGTTTAGTGATGCATTCTCAGAGCAGCTGGCTGTGAAACATTTTAACTCAATGGTCGCTGATGGACCACAGTGTATTTGTTGGCTGTCCTTTTCTGTTACTACCGCTACACGCCTGCAAATATGTTCATCTATTGCATAGCATTTGGTTTATGCAAACATTTGATTTCATATATTAGACCAATTAATCTTGCAAGCAGTGAACGTGAGTATCTGGTGTCCTGTGATCAGACATGTGTGTGCATGTGTGAGATGAGCTTTATTTGAAACAGGGTTCATTAATAAATCAGTGGACAGCTGCAATGCTCGACTCTTCCTTGACTTTTTTTTTGTTTTTCATCTTCGCCAATTTTTTACCCGAGCTTTTCTCCCCAATTTAGTGTGCCCAATTATTATCTGTATCCTCAGCTCACCGCTCACAACACCCTCCCCCCGACTCGGGAAACGGTGACTGGAACATGCGTCCTCCAGAACATGATCCTGCCACATTTTCCCAGTGACTGTTGCCTGACATAACTCTATCCCCAACACAATGCATTTTATTCAGTTTCGTCCTGAACTTCAAAACACTGATGAAGGCACTAGCTGAACTGTTTGTCTACTTGACCTAGTTTCTCTTAATACAGTAAGTTTCCTCCAATACAGTGTGTTTCAAAACAATTGATGAAGCATCGATTCAGTGTATGAGAAAAATAAGTGAAAGTCCACCAACTTTATGTTTCACTGGTTTGTGCAAAACCATCGTTTCTCTGTCAAGGCATAATTGATAATTAGAATATGCCAGCTGAGCGGAGTTATTTTCTATTAAATGAGTGATTAAAGCTTGTATAATACATGTGCTTGCTGTTCGATGGGAGTCGTATTGCTTCCTAACTTGATTTCAAATGTAAATGTGCACTTAGCTGTTTATATATATATATATATATATATATATATATATATATATATATATATATATATATATATATATATATATATATATATATATATATATATATATATATATATATCTTAATCACATTTTTTCCTGCAGTACAAATGAGTAAACAGCCTGGAAAACAGAATGCTTGCTTCATGCGTCAGTGTGTTGATCAAGAGAGTCTAAATGAAGTGAACTGTGCATTTTAAGTGTGTAAATGAATGCTGAAGAGTCATTGTAACTTGTTGTTTTTAAAGAAGGAATGCTAATTCCTGTATTTGCACATTTCTGCATATTGGAGGTTACAGTTTAGTATGGTATGCTGGCAGAGTTATAATTTATCTCTCTCTTTATTCAGTAAATATCTTGATTTATGAATAATATTAAAAGATACACTATGTGGCATGCTTGGATGGGTGACCAGGGTGCTTGATAGTGTAGCAATGGTTGATAATGATAATTGCCACAGAAGTGGCCTGACAGTTCTCCACTTGATCGTTGGAATAATGAGATGTGACAGGCTGTGTATTATAATAAAGCTTGAAACATATTGGACGGAGAAAATATACTGTTATCGATTAGCATATTAATTCACATGAATATTTTAGCTTACTGGCTAACATGTTAAGACAGCTCGTGTTTTACCTTTAGAGTAGTAAGACTGAAAGATGTTATTCTTTGTTATGCTGGAAGTGCAGTTATATAAAAAGAAAGCCAGTTAGAGGTTGCTTTAGTTAGAATGCGTTTCCTTCCCTTTCCAGTATAGTCCTTCTGCCTATGCCTTTACCTAATTCTGGATTGAATCTGTATCCAAACTTCAATCACTTATTCATTCTGTAACCTTTACACTGAGTCTCTCTAACTACACTGCATGTGTGCTCACATTGTAGTTACATAGTAATACACAACCACTTGTGAAAAGACTGTAGTTACAAAAAGATGTTACAAACCGTCAGCAAGCTTTGTGTGGCAGAGTAACTATCATGTGCACAAGTACAGTGTTATTAATCAATAAGGGACCCTTAATAAAGGGTTACTGGTTCAGTCCATTGTGTGTCAATTGAGTGACCTTCGGTCTCCCAACTGAACATAAATAGATCCCCTAGAAATCTTTGTGCTTTTCATGGGCTCCGTTATACTGACAGTATGCAATGTTTTCATAGAGGAGAAAGGGTTCCAGAGTAACCTCATGCATCTGTCTTCTAAATGCACAGCTACTATATTTCCTGTGCTGTACTGTAAAAAAGGATGCTTATTTAAGACATTTTTTAGGCTAACCGCTCAGCAGTGTGGAGACTGCGAGCTGGAAAATCAATGTCTGATGGACGGACACACTTCAGAAGCTTCATTTTAGTGGCTCACAGCTTTAAAAGGGTTTGCTGCATTTCTGCATTTTTTAAATTGCTTTTAAAGTATAAGACTAATGAACCACACAGTGCAGCCTTAAGTGTTAATCTGTGATATTTTATATTCATAAAAATTGCTTTTTAAATTTGCATATATGAATGATGAAATATCATAATATTATCTTCTCAGACACGGGTAATGATTCCTCTGAGATGCACAGGAAACAATCTGAACCTGAGAAGTACTATTAAGATAATCATGGTACATCTGAACAAGAAATGAAGGATGTTGGGATGGTCAAATGACAAAACCAGGACCGAGGTGTGATACAGCATGACTTGATTCCATGCCCATGTGCCTTCAGTGTGAAGCTTTCATTTTATTCAGGCCTGAAGCTATGCAAGCTGTGTGGGCTAATATACCTGGGCAGAACCAGACTGTGCTGAGCTCACAAGATCAAATTAAACCTAAAACCACACAGGGAGAAGAACTGAACACTTTAATATCTAAAGAGCTGTAGATATTAAACAATTGAGCAGCATCTGCTGTTACTCTTGGAAAGATTACAAACAGCCACTCTCCTTCTGTTTGTGCTTCTAATGAATTGCCTCCTTCTTGATGTCCGACCCTAAGACTAATCTGAATGGTTGGAATCGTTGAACACTTTTAGTGCTTTAAGGTTCTGTATCATGAAAGTATCAGTATATTTATAGTCCATCCCGCCTGAACCGAGTTCCACTGATTTAACTTTACTTTCAGTCTGACTCTGAGCACTGGACCCAGCACTGATGCTCTGTGGATGTCCTGTGTACACATTCCTCTCTTCTGTAATCAGGCACAGCCACTTGATGTAATTACTTTTTCAAACCATGATCAGTTCCATATGCCCTTTCACCCTGTGGGGTTCTGTTCGCAATAAAATGCACCTGCGCTAGTTTGCCGACTTGTCATATCCGCTTGAAGGAGTTACTAATTTGAATGAATCGCTTGTCAAAACTTAAGCAGGGAAATATCTGACACATTCCTCTGTTTTTAATCTTTGAGAAAAGAACACTCTGATGACTAATTCATATGTATTTATTTATTTTTTTATAATCACAGAAGATGAATAAATGTCATGCAGGACAATAAAACACCACAGGGGTTCAATTCTCAAAAGAGAAGAATTGCGCTCTCAGAATAGATGCTCTGTAATCTGTTTGTTGTAAAATGTCTCACAAAAATAACCTTTGTGACAAAGATAAATCCTGTCTGAGTAAACCCATGTGTACGTATACATATTTACAGTGCTGTCATGCATAGTTACAATCTTCTTAATGTATAAAGTGTTACCACCCGCTGGATGCACTTGAATCTCTCTGCTAATTTTAGGGAGGTTTGTCTCACTGGATGCAGACTGATGGAAGCTCCCTACTGTGAGAAAGGCAGTTGTAGTTACCTTATCCTCACTATAGTATTCCTCCAGCCATTATTACTCCAATTGGAAAATCCTTCTTTTGTAGAGTAAGAAGGAAAATTATTCTCCAATGGTCTCCATGTAGCCAACAGCATGTGTTTATTTGTTGGTGTTGAAGGCAGGGAGATCCTCTCAGTGTAAGTGATTGCATTTCACCTGACGGCACATGAGGCTCTTAGGGTTAACGTAGCTTTGAATGTATTTGTGATCCATTTTCAACACAGGCAAGGCATACATAAGCAGGGTTCATCACTGCACTGTTTGAATGTGTTCATTTGTGGTGAAGGTATTGTATCATTGCCAGACAGACCAAGCTTTTGCATGACACAACATTTTAGTAAACCAGGCCCATCGCGTCTGATACATGAATGCATGCATTATTTGTAATATGTAAGGAGGTGGTGATAGATGTTCTAATTAATATTTGTTATTGTATTGTGGATTTCTTTTTGTAGCATTTCTTGTAATCTACTGTACATTTCCAAAGCACTGAACAGCGTATCTGCGTTTCCTCTTTATGACATGCTGACATCCTCAAGGAATCTCAATTCAAAGAAGCCATGTCTGGCGTCATTCAGATAAGGCATCCGATGAGAATTCCTATCGCTGGGACCACTTGCATCCTAAGATACAACCTAAAAGCATGTCCACCCAGGCTGCTTCTAAGGAAATGTTCATGTAATTGAATGGCAGTGTTCTCAAGCAAGCACTAAGCCAGTGAGAATCCAAACAGATATGAAGGTGGATATACGGTGAAGGAAGGGTGGAATTCATCTCCATACAGTCCAGTGCACACACACGAAGAGGGCATGACATTGCAATATTGCCCCATAATAAATATAAATTATTTTCTGCTCTTTACTGCGACATTGCTATATAGACAGGATCAATAAAGGTTTTCATTGACTGGTTAGATAAGGATCGTTCTTGGGTTTACAAATAGGATCACATTTCAAATCTCATCTCCTGCAGTGGTATTCCAGATTACTCTGTAATGTAGGGGTTGGGTAACAAACAGAAGGGATTGGAAGGGAAACAAGAAGGGATTGGAAGCACCGAACCCCATAAATAAACCTGACAACACGAAGCGAATTGCTTTCATTGCCGATGGCATGAGCTTGTTGTGTTGTTTTTCAGCCAGGATTATCAACTGCTGATTCATCAAGCAAAGGTACAGCAAGAATTATGCATTCAGCAGTAATATAGCTGTGAAGAAGTGTGCTTCTTTCAGTTAGGTCCTATTTATTTAGCTAGGTATTTACCTATAAATAAATAATAATTTTATATAGTGCCTTTCATAGTGGACCACCATCACAAAGTGCTTTACAAGATACAACACTAGGGTGTGTGAACTACGCATCAGCTGCAGTCACTTACAACAATGACTCACTCAAAAGCACATGGAGGTTAAGTGACTTGCTCAGGGTGACACAATGAGTCAGTGGCTGAACTGGGATTTGAACCGGGGACCTGCTGGTTACAAGACCGTTTCTCTTTTCCTCTTTTTTCCTTTGATTGTCACAAAATGAGGCTTTGATTTACACAAAGTGAAGATTCCCCACAGAGAGCTCCCACCAGCTGCACTCTTTTCTGAAATTATTAGCGTGTCTCTGAAGATAACCTGGGATTGGCAGGTAGAAAGGGCTCTGGTTAATCTAACCTGACAGTGGCATTTTCTCCTAGTATAAACTGTCTGACTGTTGCCTTTCAAAACTCTTGCTGTCAGACCCCTGAGACCAATCTAACAAAGAAATGGTCTTCTGAACAGCAACACATGTTACTGGTGTGAGCCTGTGGTGCAGAGTACACAGTGAGAAGCTGTTCTAGCTGTGTAAAAGAAAATTGACCAGTTGAATCATCTCAGGAGCTCTGCTGCCCTGCTTCATAAATACATAGATACACAGTGAGAAGCTGTTCTAGCTGTGTAAAAGAGAAGTGACCAGCTGCATCATCTCAGGAGCTCCTCTGCCCTGCTTCATAAATACATAGATATAGAAATAAATTATTTAGATAATAATGATTTAGAGCAGTACCGTTCTTATACAGGTGTGGAGTTTTAAAGCCCTTCACAGGACGACCTGGCAAACAGCTCTGTGTGAAAAAACAGCTGGCGCCGCCACACTCAGGTCTATAAAACATATTTTAAACAAGTCATAAGAGTTTCCTTCACAGAATCATGCTATTGGGAAAAAATGAAAACCAGCATTTAATGAAAGTCTTAATGAGAACTGGCTGTGTTCCTGCTCTTGCAATAAATGGCATACAGAACCTGTGCTTGAAACCTTCATGCTACGTGACTTCATGCTTCAATGGCACACGTGATAATAGCTACACGTTTGCTTTGAAAGGCAATCATTAGTAGTAAAAGTAACAGTGAATTCCAATTTCATTTGTTCTTTTAGTTTGTTTTATTACTGCATGATTCATATTATTCATGACAATTATTGCACGGGGCTACAATGCCTTTGCTGGCCTGGTAATGTTTTTTGAATACAGACGGGAGTGAAGCAGTTTTTATGATGCTGTGATCACACAGGAGTGTTGTAAGCTCAGTGTTTTCCAGGTGGAAGTAATTGGTTCTGTTGCAGCTCTTATGACGTATTGGACACTGCTGTAAATGTTAACCTTTCGGACTCCTGTTGGTAAGGGACCTTAAAATATCATATTACTGAACAAAGAGAAGTTAGATTTATCATCTAAAAATATTTTATGGGTAAATATTATTGAATTTGAATGTGGTGGCGAAACTATCAAACTATCAAAATATGCTGTGTACTATTACTGTGTATAAAGTGAGAGCTGCCTCAATAAGAGAGAGTAGAATCCATTGAGAAAGAGCTTCCATCAGTAACAGATGATAATGTTTACGCTGTAGGGGATACAATGCGATGACCTTCAAATATAGAATGGAAGAAAAGTATGGGTAAAGTGCAGGCTGCTTCAAGATTGCACTGACCTTTTCAAACACAAAGCTGCACTCCCCTGCTTCGGGTTTGGCAGTAGGGGTGGCATTAATGGGAATTCTGTAATCTTCTCTTCTGTAGCCTTCATTCCCAGAAAAAAAAAATTGCGATTGCACACTCAAAAGCAATTGTAACTTTGTGAAAGTATGTGGGGCTCTGTTATAAAGTGTTTATAAAATTTCTCTTAGTTTAAACAGCTCTCTGGAAGATGAGGACAAACTAACGAACCCTAGCTGAAGGTGTTAATAAACAAACCTTAACACCACATTCCTTCAAACAGTCCTAAAGGGATTGAATACTCGCAGTAGGATGGGTTCTCCCCTATTGCTAACTATCTATAGTAAATCAAATAGTTGTACAGTGAATGTGAAAGTTATAGAAACAGCACATGTCTGCAAAGTCTTGCCAGTTAAAGAGATGTTTGCTCACTGTGCAATAGCCTTGAGCCTGGTGATGTACTCTAAAAAGGAGATACTGTGTATAGACAGCTTTCCTTCTGAAGCCAACAAACCCATAACGTCTGTGAAAAGCTTTGGCTCAACCTTGTAAATGTTTGTCTTCGTTTATTGATCATAGATAGCAATCTGTGTTTAGCTAAGGTCAAATGATATTCACAAACCCTTCACAAACAATGCCTCTCCAGCAGAGCCTCCCTTGGCTGTGTCACTTCATTCTGATTTAACTGCTCACAATCCCAAGAGAGATGGAACAAGGATTGACAAATGCAATATCCAATGCCAACAGACAGTATTTTACGCTGCACAATGCTGGTGTTCTATATTGGGTGACACTTTACACTAAGTGTCTCTAATTACTGTGAATTTACACAATATGATCTTTTTGCATGCTATAACTCTAACCCTTTTCTGAAACAATGATGTACTTACATATATAATGCAATAAGATTTAAACATTCAGTACATTGTTACTATGCATCATAACATTGTAATGATGTTTAAGCACACATGTGTTTATTAAGTAACTAACATGTAAATCCACAGTAATTAGAGACATGGCATATAAAGTGTTACCCTATATTCATAAACTGCTAGCTTCCATGTATTTAATTTCATTGAAATTATATTAATCTGCCAACAACCTGAAGCTTTATGCAAACAGAAGCATAATGCTCACTTTGAATAGAACAATGGAGGGCCATTATGGCTATTTTAAAGTCATCTCGTATGACAGGCGTATGACAGTTTTATTGTTCTCAATTGCTAACACTGCAGACTGGAACTCAGTTTGAGTTTTTCCTGCATGTATAGCTGACACCCTGGGATCCTTCAGGAAGCTGCTTGATGAGATTCTGGGATCAATAAGCTACTAACAACCAAACAAGCAAGATGGGCCGAATGGCCTCCTCTCGTTTGTAAACTTTCTTATGTTCTTATGTATTCATACATTGTGTTCTTCTATGGCGTGCCAAACCATAGGTAGACGCAATCGAAATGATGACTCTGGATCAAAAGAGATTTAATAATGAGTGTGAATTTAGCATTGGTGTTCTCAAAGCAGCTTTGCTTTGTGTGGTTTTTTAGGGTTTTTTTTTTTTACAAATAATAATAAAAGAAAGTACTCATTCCCTTCCAGTGATGCAGGAGCTGTCTGTGTAGCACCACAAATGTTTCAGCCATGATTAATGAAAATATACAATCAAACCTTTTGCTTCCCACAATGTTCCAACAAACACCCAGCTCTGATTACAGCCATCTATCTACAGGATCTACCCCCTGCTATAGGTTTCTGCTCTGCCATAACAGGACTTGAACACAGATAATATATTTCTGTGAGGATAAACACAAGAAATGTCTGCAAGGGCTTTGCAAGCTTAACAATTTTAAAAGGGCAGGGAGCTTGTAAAAGGAAATGGACTCTTCTATAAAACTGTAATAACTGTAACTGTCAAGGAAATATTGTGGTTGCATTTGTCACACTGGAAAAGTAAAGCGTATTTGTCCAATTTGAACTTCCTCCTCCCTCACTTGTGTGTTATTTCCAGTTGATTAGCTCTCCTCGAGTGCAGAATACAGAGGACTCACTCTGCAAGTTCTGTATGTATTGTGCAGGAGGCATCAGCTTTCATTCATTAGTTTGTTTGGGTGGTATGTTCTAGCAGGCGTCTTCCTGCAGCTCTTGATTCCCAGCTAATACCAATCAGGTACATTTTTTGCTTCAGAGCACCATTAAATGAAATTTCTGACTCTGGGTAACCCTGTTGTCCTGATGTGTTCACGGCAGTGCCAGTAACGTTGACAGCTCCAGGAGTATCCAAACCACCTTCACAGTACTTTGATGACTAATACATTCAAGCTTTGGCTGCAGTTTCATTGTCGCTGTAACCTTGCAGGCTCCTGCACTTTCACTGTGTAGAATGAGGTTCAAGACTGGCTTGGAAATATGCTATTATTATTATTTTTGAAAGCAGAAGGACATGCTTTGCAGTGGAAGTGCCATGCTTGCTAAGTGAAAAGGAGAGAGACAAGAACCCAGTATGAGCGACTGTGTCCTTTTCTTGCATTTCCACCTATTCTCAGAAGATGCAGATCACAAAGCAGGTCACCTCTCTTCCTATTTGCATAGACCTAGATGTCATTGGTACTGTAGATAAACTCCTAAGCCACTGTTTGGAAGAAAGCCAGCTTCTGCAGTGCAAAGAAGGAACCGTCATTCCCTTGGGTTTGCACAACAGTATCAAGTGGGACTCATTGCAGTCTCTATCGCTGAGAGACGCCATTTCTCAAAACAGCATCCTTTTTAATGCTTAGGGCAGGGGAAGAAAATTGGAATTGCATTTGCTTGCAGTGATTAATGTTAGCTTTGGGGGTAGAGTTTCATAATGTGGCCAGAGGCAATTGTTTTCTTTAAAATTAACACTGTTATGAATTCAGGGAGTGTTTCAGCGGCACGCACGTTAGTTATACATATTAAAAAGGGTATAACTCAATCAGTCTCAGTTGCTGTAATAAAAAGATTGAGAACATTTATCCACTGAAGGTATTTCCAGCTAAATGATTCATGGGGTTTTTTGTTTTTTTGCTTTTGTTTTGTTTTTACCAATGCTGTGATATTATTAAACAGCCACTTTTAACACATGATTCAAACATTATATAAGCGTTTATGATTTGTACCGCATCTGCCCTCTGAACACTAAATAAAAACCAAATTCCTGATTCACTGTTTCAACATGTTGAAGAGTTGAAGAGTGTGGGTGTCACTGAAGAGGTGTGTCGATGTGGTGCATATCATCAGAACCTTGCAGAGCACAGCATTCTAACACTGCTTTATACATTGCAACACGAGGTAAACTACTTCATAGAAATAGCAAGTAGATAGGGGCTTGTGGGCACTGCACTATAGTGCCAATGTCAGCGAGGGTGTGTGCGTTAGAAGAGTAAAATGATAATTCAGTTCACAAAACATATTTTACCAAAAGACAAGATTAATAAATATAAAACTCTTCAAAATGTCGATTATATTTGAAAGTCATATTTGCCTGCAAGTGCTGTGACACTGTCTGCAAGCCCATCCTATTAATTATAGGTCAACAGTCTTTGGAATTGCAGGTACAATAATGAGGCCCCCCCGGTGAAGATGAGGTTATTCAAATGCAAAGTAGAAATGGCTGCATGTATGATTATTGTTTCTAAGCTGTGCGCTAATAAAAACTGTGATTATTTATTGTAACAGTTAAACACGTTGCATCTTTATTGTAACAGTTAAACACTGTGCTTATTTATTGTAACAGTTAAACATGTTGCAGCTTTATTGCAACAGTTAAACAGGTTGCTTCTTTAATATAACAGTTAAACATGTTGCTTCTTTAATATAACAGTTAAACATGGTGCTTATTTATTGTACCAGTTGCTTCTTTATTGTAACAGTTAAGAAGAACAAGGAATCAGAGGAAATACAATCATTTTGAACCCTTATCAATCTCACAAGGACGTGGGTCGCAGGCAGGATCAGTTGAATTGCTGTGTTCTAGTTAGTTTTAGTCTATAAGAAAATAAAATTGTAAAACCATAGAAATCCCTGATGGCAACACGTGTTTTAAATGTGTATTTGTTGAGGTTATGCATTTCCATTGCATGCTGCTGTAGCATATCCAGTGTGAAATATACCAGCAATGTAAAATATAGCACCTACTGCTTTGTTAATGATTTTCTTTTCCATATAATCTCTACTTTTTCTGCACTGTGGGTAAGATAATTATCATGAGAGGAAGGTAGCCTGTTATTTCTGGTGCTTTTGCATGCATCATCACACATGCAAAGGTAGTGGAAAAAAATAAGCTCTAAAAATAAATAGTGATACATTGGGGTCATATAATGGATTGGTAATGAAATAGAAAACCATCTGGCAGAATATGTCTAGAAGTAACCTTATTAATGAGATACAGAACACAAGTTGGGTAACAAATCATCTGTTCTAGAATCTGAGAGAATGAGTTACAGTGCAACTCGTTCCATTTACTTTAACTATATCCGCACTCATATTTTCTCGTCTAAAACCAATTAAAGCCAGTGGACAGAAAACAATGACTCTGAATGTTTTTATTTTAAATTTTACAATGTATTTTACGATACTCAGCCCATTGCAAATGGCTTGTAAAGTGCGCTACGCCGCGGTAAACGCATCATCAAGCCTAGCAGAAGCATGGTTAACTATAAAACTACACAATAACAATAACCCATGACCCATTACAGGAGTCTGTCTAAAAACAGCAGAAAGAAGCTGCTACAGTGTCCCACAATCATGTTCAGTTTCTCACTAAAATCCTAAATACATCTGTACTTACACATAATTACAATGTTATTATTCATAGTTACAATGCACTTAATATATGTTCTTAATTGTAACTATGCATAATAACATTGTAATAATGTGTAAGTACACATGTATTTACAAGGAAACTTCTATGTAAATGCACAGTAATTAGAGACACAATGTAAAGCAGATTCTGTTATTGAAGACTGGGCCCACGACTCTTATATTGAAATAAAGCTGAATGGTTTCAGAACCCTTGGACTTCCTTACCCAGGATGAATGTTCCAGTTCCACTTTGGAATGTATCCCTTCAGATCTGCTTACAATGTTAGTAGCAAATAAATGGTTGTAGGTAATGATTTAGCCACCTGGCAAGCCAAGCTTTTGAAATAAGGACAAAGGGAAAAGCGTTGGAACTGTTAGGTGCTGAAAAATAATAAGCATCTTGCTGGATTATTATTGTGTTTCTTTCTTTCTTTCCAGTGTTATACAATTAGGAATGCAACTGTATGGAGCACATTGACACAAAACCTGTGCCATCAAAGGGGGCTTACACACAAAGTCTGCCCTGCATGTAAAGAAATGAGTGAGCATGAATACAGTATTAATTAAAAAGATGAACAGTATGAAAGTATTGTGTAACGTTCAGCATTTTCCTTTGAGTGGCTGGAGTATAGTGCCATGTCCTGTACTTTATAATTAGACACAGAATGGGATCATGTAACAAGTAATCAATTTGAAAATCCAGTTCATTTTCATTGAAGTGGTCTTTAATTGTATTTGATTGTGCTCTTGCTAATTTAGAACAGAGAAGCACTAGTTCAAATAACATAAAATGCAATTGCTAGTCACAATGGTATTTAATTGGCACATTACACTTGTTCCAAACAGACGTGGTACCTAACAGCATGTGACTATACATCATTCAATTGTATAATAGGCATCTACGCATATAAAGGATGCAAATACAATGCGTATACCTGTGGCTGGATATTAAAACACCCACAGCATATACAGTATGCTTCAGGACTCGCTTTGTCCAGCTTCTTGATAATGGGAGCAACCGCATTGCATGAGTACCGACAGCCTGGAGCCCAAACAGAGAACAAAATGATAACACTCATGCCATTCAAACAATGGGATACAAAACAAAAGCACAGTGCTGAAGGTACAGTACTAGCAGCAAGGAGCACAAGCACCTGCCAAGGACACAGAGAGAGATTTACTGCTCTGGGCATGAGAGAAGATCACTGTTTGCAGAGCTAGAAGAGCACAAACAAGCAACAAGAGAGGTGAGAGCCAGCTGAACCGAATCCAAATGAAATGGTCCTGAAAAGTACAGAATATATACAACACATAAACAACCCTCAAGGTACTAACAAAGTAGCCTGGCTCCAGCCTGGACTGCTTTTAAACATCTGCTTGATCTGCCAGTGAGTACAGCGTACCAGTACTGAGGAACAGAGCACATGGTAGAGAGCCCCGCTGAATAACATCGGGAGCCCACAAGGGGGGACAGATATGTGAATCGAATACGCTGTGAGGCACAGCACGCTATGCTTCATGAACGTTTGGGGTCAAGCAACAACGGCTCCAGTTTTGGCAGGACAGTTTTGATTTGCATTTAGCTGCAGCTGCACCTTGTGCTTTGGCAGCGCAGCCAGCTCTAGCATCTAACCCCCACACTCACCCAATTCATAGCAAGCATACCATGCTAATTAATTCCCTGACAGTGTAAGGGTGCTCGGATGTCCTCCTCGGCTGGTATTCCTGGTTATCGTCAGCATAACTTGACAGTGCTGCTCACTTACTCTTCTGTGTTTAATTCCATTGCAAGCCTCTGTATCTCTGGTGCCAAGTGGCTTCTTGAGAGCTTTTCTGACTTGTGAGGCCAAAGATATACAAACAGCTCAAATGTCAAATGCAATATCCATTTTGATTAGATAAGGGAGATGGTGGGATTAGCTGTAAATCGTCAATTGAGGTAATAATCCTTGAAAGGGTTACTTCAATTCGACTTTCGTATTACACATAGCTATTAAAACCTACCACAGATTTATGGATCCATTATATATTTGAATCGTGTAATAATGTATATTATAAAATTCTTATAACACATAGCAAAGAAATGTATGAGCACAACCTGTCCGAACACATGGCGTACATTTGGAGCCTGGACCTTACTACACCATATTAGATCATTCTGGAGTTTCTAAAGCTTAGTATTTGTAGATCCAGCAAGGAAATGTCTAGAAGCCAAGGTGGCACCTCAGGGAGGCTGTGTCTTGTTGCCTTGAAAAATGTAGAATACAAAAAAAAAAAAAAGCAGTCCAGGGAAATAGCTGAAGAATCAGACCGATACAATTAAATAGCAAGTGGCGGGGTTCCGCTAGATAGCGTTGCACGTTCCCACGTGTTGCTACAACTGTTCAAACAATGCGCATGTCACTCTTCTTTTCATTGTTAACATCTTGATGACTTTTTACACTTGTAACTCCAAAGCTCTTTTCAAAATGTCCGCTCTAGTGCACTGAGGTTTGAGATCTGTCCTCTTAATCACTGCGGAAAGCTCTAGCTTTTCTTTGCCATACCACATCCTGGATCGTTATTGCTGTTACCTGCTTGACAGCGTGGGCAATAATCCTGACACTATTGGTGCACTAGAGCAGACATTTTGAAACAGAGTTTAAAGGTCTAAGTGTAAAAAGTTGTCAAGATGTTAACAATGAAAAGAATAATAGAGGTACATTATTGAAAAAGCTGTAGCAGCACATGGGGACGTGGAATGCTCTATTTTTCTCTTACTTACTCTTTAAATAATACAAGTAGCTTTTATACTAATGGAGGCTTTGATTGTCTTTGATTGCAATAGGAATGCTTCCAATTTTAACAAATCCCTGCTGTGAAACCCAATCCTCACCCAAACACACACACACCCCCATCCAGAGGGAGCACAATCAAAGGGTGGATAGCAGCTCTGATGAAGGAAGAGGAGGGAGGGCGAGGAAGGAAGGGATGGATTTTTTAATCTATTCTTTATTCTGGTTTTCAAATTGCAAATCAGTTATCAGCCATGTGATTAAACGGTGTTTTCTGGGAATCATTGTATTCTCCTTAGAAGCTTATGTTTTTTTAATTAAGGCTTGTATTGCATTGGTCTCATGCTCCAACAAATATTGAAGACATAAAATAAATGCAATGTAAAAATTGCTTCTTAGGCTTTGGAATAATACTGGCATATTTCAATATGGTTACTCAATCTATTGGGTATGTTTTAGCATGTGACTGAACTTCAATAAACGTGTAATTGAATATGAATTATACACTTATTGATGCCCTACAAAATGTATTATCAGGTTTTGAAATTCCATTTTCTAAATAGTATCTGCCCATGTACTTTATCATATCTATAGGTCTAAATGTAATTTCACAGCATTAGCTGAAGCATTCATCTACTTCAGCATTTGGACATTACTGGTATCTAATAAATAAATAAATACATAAATAATCAAACATATTCTTTTTTTATTAGAAAACTGGAGAAGATGGAAGTGCATCGATTAATTCTTGACAATGAGAAATGGACTCCCTCTCTTTTCCTGTGTCCAGTGAAGTATATTAATGACCAGTGCTATGAGTACTTCAGACCAAATAAAGCAGAAGTCTTAAATAAAGAGGGCGGCGTGAGGGAGACCGCAATGCTTCTGAACACAGTTTAACCTCAGGCAAGGAGACACTAATTCTGCACTGCAGCACACTCTCATTATAAGGTGACATTTGATAAAAGCCTGGTGAGAGACATTTACAGCACCCTGTGCTCCAGCCTCTCAGCCCTGAGAATGGCTTGCAAGTTTCAAGAGGGGCTTTTGTGACAAGAGTGAAATAGTGATGGAAAATCTAAATGGAAAATCGAGTTTCAGTGGTCTCACGCAACAGGATTTCTGCAAAGCAATGCTTCAATGCAGTATTAACTACAGGTTACCTTCAGATTCATTTTCAGCTTCATTCTGTCATTTGTACAATATGAATTAAACATTGATTTATGATGGGTACTCTTACAGGTGACCCGTTCAATATAAGTCACATTGATATAAGTTGGAAAGGTGGGTATTAATGGATATTTACTTAATGGGATGTAGATTGTAATTTCTAAGTAGCTCGTGTGTAATTACATTGCTATTAATTAAGCACAATACTGCTCCAATAAACTGGAAAATAAACTGGAAAATGGTGCTGCGTTGAATAGTCCTCTTGTGCTTCATGCATGCAGCATTGCAGTCTGGTTTGCACAGCTGACTGTGCTTTGAAAGCTGTGTGCATCAAAACAGATCATCCAATCTGGTCGGTATGTTTGCTGCCGCATTGAAGTGATTGAAGATCTGTTACGCAACTAAATGGAGCACTGAGGTGCTCAGCTCAACACGGCATTGGTTTGTCCCCTTTCCCATCAGACACAATTGTTTCTTAAAAGTGGTTATTATAGTGAATGTGATCCTCGATGCCCTCTGCTTGTCATCATAAGGGCTCGGCAAGTGAGGCAGAAAACTGGCATCTCAAACTGGGCTTGTGGAAGGGTCACATTTACCAGGGCCGGAACAGCAGAGGGAATGAGTTACCACCTGCAACTAGCAGGGGGAGCACTAGAAGTTTCCTTTCTCTAAATATATTGGATTTCAGTGGTCATAGTCTCTCCTTGATTTATTGCTGCTGTTTGGATCAAGCATGAAATACAACGAAATGCATATAATTGAATGTTTGCTCAGCGAGAGATTTGTTTTCTATCAGCAGGTTTTAAAATGGTTAGGTGTTTGGGGTACTGTCAGGAATAATTCAGCACCTAAGTCTTTGCAGCACGTTTGCGCCAGCGTGCTTGTAATACCTTGAATGCTTGATTGTGTCGGTGGATTTGCAAACGTTTTGCTCGCTTGTAATGATTATCTGCAGCTTTAACCTTCCGTGCCCTGCGACTGAGATACATTTCTAAAGAAAACAACACTTTGGTGACCCTCGTTAACAAAGGTAGCGCTGCAGTCAGGGAAACACTGCTTTGCGCTCTAATTGCAGTGCCTTTGAGGAATGAGCGATCCTGGTGGGAAGCACACCGGGTTCACTAGAGCTGCGATCTTTCATACTTCAAATACTGACTCAATCGCTCATAATTGACTTAATAAACACGAGACTGGTATGCACTGTTTTTGTAGGTTACGGACGCTGCACACTGCCGTTCATTCAATTAACTTGCACAATGATGTAGCGCTCGGTAATGACAGCGATGCAGGAGAGATGTTGTTAGGTAAATGTTGTTTTTTTTTTAAATTATTATTATTATATCCAGTTCATTTGATATATTGAAAACAATAATAATGTTGACTTGAGGGATGTGCTTATACTGGTTTACAGAACAAAACAGTTTAATGGACAGAAAACACCCGAAGCGACTGCAGGAAATAGATCCATCTGTTATATAAATTCGTGGATTTCACTGTGGCGCTCGCATGACAATTTAAAGCACATCACACAGCGAACTCAGAAATCCCCTGCCACACAGCCCAGTAATATTGTGATATACTCAACATGCAGGCTTTAATACATGAATAGCATTGCATGAGACTGATTTATTTATTTTATTATTATTATTATTATTTCTTTGCACAATTTATTTTTACATAAAGGGTATTTGTATTTTGTTTTTCTTCCTTTTATTTTAAAACACAAACCTTCATTTTATTGTTGTTTTAAAAAGCGTATTTTTTGAAGCCCCCATTTCTGCCTCTGGAGAGCAGGGGAGAGGCAGGCATTTAAAGCAGGCTGTGTGTTCAGGCTGAGGAGTGAGCACATGGTTTCTCCTTTGTATATATGTGTGTGTGTGTGTGTGTGTGTGTGTACCCCCCGACACAAAGCCCATAACCATCATTTATTTCAGTACACATATCTGCTAATACTGGAGTGGCTGGGGCTTGCACTATTAACAGTGTATCATTAAGGAGGATATCCTAACTGAAGAGATGGCTGTTCTTGCAAACCAGGCTGTTCTGCAAGGATATCAGGACTGCTATCATTGTCACTGGAGGGACGGAGGATGTAATGAATTCAGGATATCAGGGCTGCTATCGCTGTCACTGGAGGGACGGAGGATGTAATGAATTCAGGATATCAGGGCTGCTATCGCTGTCACTGGAGGGACGGAGGATGTAATGAATTCAGGATATCAGGGCTGCTATCGCTGTCACTGGAGGGACGGAGGATGTAATGAATTCAGGATATCAGGGCTGCTATCGCTGTCACTGGAGGGACGGAGGATGTAATGAATTCAGGATATCAGGGCTGCTATCGCTGTCACTGGAGGGACGGAGGATGTAATGAATTCAGGATATCAGGGCTGCTATCGCTGTCACTGGAGGGACGGAGGATGTAATGAATTCAGGATATCAGGGCTGCTATCGCTGTCACTGGAGGGACGGAGGATGTAATGAATTCAGGATATCAGGGCTGCTATCGCTGTCACTGGAGGGACGGAGGATGTAATGAATTCAGGATATCAGGGCTGCTATCGCTGTCACTGGAGGGACGGAGGATGTAATGAATTCAGGATATCAGGGCTGCTATCGCTGTCACTGGAGGGACGGAGGATGTAATGAATTCAGGATATCAGGGCTGCTATCGCTGTCACTGGAGGGACGGAGGATGTAATGAATTACCCTTCAGTGAGCACTTACCGGAGCATGAAAACAAAGAGTGGCCCTGAGAACTAACCCCCTGTCCGGAGGCAGCCGTGCCGGATTAGTCTGTGTCACTAAATGAAATTCCCCATATTACCTGTCAGCCTTCATTAGGGCTTTTTAAATCTTAATGCCAGGCTTCTTCCTCGCTGCAGCTTGTAAATCAGGATACAAAGCACAGACAAATCCACTAACAGCCGGGACTCGGAGGTCACAGGGCCGTGGCTCTCTGTCACATCCCAACGGTGTCCTTGTGCACGACTCCGGACTGCGAGGGTCATTCCCTACCAGGCATTAGAGCTTCTCATTGAAGTATTAACAGATCAATACCTCAAGCGAGGTTCAAGGTGCTCAATTCAGTAATTCAGGTTACGGGCAAAACAAACAGCTGTGCTAGAACAAGCCTCGCTGCACATCGCGTGTTACTAAAACACAATACTTTACTGCAGATCATTTTAAATTGACAGTGTTTGGGTTTTTAGAAAGACTCTTTCTGTGTCCTTTAATGTTACCTACAGTTTCACGTGTTTCATGAGCGTGGCAGTCGGGTACGCATCACACCACAGCCAGGAATGGCTTTTATTCTGAGACACCCTGCAGGAAAGCTGTAAAGGAGTAAAAGAAAACTGCTTTGGAGCCCTGCTGCTTGCGATAATGCTGTCGCTTCTCAGGATACACAAACAATACTATTTTTCACCTAGTTAGCAAAAAAAATCAATCCTGATTGAAAAGCCCCACGCTGAGTTACTAGTCCACTCTCCAGCTTTATAAAAGTTGAACTTTGCTGTTTTCCCCCACGTTTTTCCCATAATTAGAGCATGCATTTACCCCAGTTTGCCATGTTTTTTTTAATATGCTTTACCATACCTCTCTGGACTTTACAATACTTACCTACTGTATGCTTTACCATGCTTTCACTGTGCTTTA
The DNA here is from genome assembly GCF_017654505.1 of Polyodon spathula. Lineage (NCBI taxonomy): Eukaryota > Metazoa > Chordata > Actinopteri > Acipenseriformes > Polyodontidae > Polyodon > Polyodon spathula. Next base: position 30,170,793 of record NC_054555.1, on the reverse strand, counting down.
TTGCTCTGCTTTTAGTATGGTAAACATTAATCAGGGCACCTCTGATATGCAATCCATCTTAAAGTGTTCAATACACGGACACTGAGAGGACATGCTGACAAAGACTACAGTGCAGGGCAGCTCAGGAGTTTGCATCCTAACTGTTGTCTCAGTGTAAAACTGAACCACTCTGCTGCAGGGCTTATAACCAGAACAGTGCACGTTCCCAACTTACATTACAGAGCTTGACTTTCAATGATAAGGAAATAACACAAGGTGACTAACACGAGTGTACTTTATATCTGGATTATCAGAATACATTTCTCCAGCTGTATCTGAAATCTATTGAAATGCATTAGCAGTAGACCACGGTCAGTGTGGGGAGCTGTAATTGTTCCAGGTCAGTGAGGAGCAAGGTGAAAAGGGAAGGTGGCTCTTATTAAGAAGCTTCCTGCAGCGCCCCTGTCTGTTTCCTCGCTAGCATGTGTTCTGAGGCTCCTCACAATAAATCCTGCAGATGCACTTTTGTATTGGCAGTGTGCAAATTGTTTTCTATACTTGATTGATGACGAGACGAAAGCCAATCAGCCACACAATGTGGGGAAGAAGGAGTCTTTACTGTACAGAAAGAGCATCAGGAACACAAAGCCTCCGTTTAGAAACACCATGAGTTATTGTAGGCCTGTTTGTCTTTGTTTCCCTTAGTTTTTGTATTGTTTTTCACGTATTAGTACGTCTTTGGTATTGCTTGAGGGCCGCACTCCATTAGGGTAGAGTTTTTAGATAAGGTTTCTACAACCTACTTGTATAGAAAGAAAACACAAACTTGTTCCACATTGACAGAATTACCTGCAGAAATAATAAAGTAAGACAGTAAGAAATAACTACAAAATCCAAGACACATCACTCGTGCCTGCTGGAAATACATTGGAAAACAGCTCCGAATCAATCACCGCGCTGCGGACATGAACAATGCAGAGCTATTAGTCTTTTTAATGAAATGTATCACTCTGTAAAAGCAATGCACATACATCTTATTGAACATGATTAATGGTAAGAGTCAAAGGAAAACCGTCAGACAATAACTATATACACAAGCAAAGAACGAGGACAGCGAAAGGGAACAGACCCAAGGCCAAAAGGTGCTTCACGCGCCCAGCTGCACAAATACACTGTGTGATTGTTTCAGTCTCTTCCGAGTAGGCAGTACTGCATTCTACAATACAATACAATAGAGATTCATCTTCACACACCCCACTGCACAGATACACTGTGTGATTGTTTCAGTCTCTTCCCAGTAGACAGTACTGCATTCTACAATACAATACAATACAGATTCATCTTCACACACCCCACTGCACAGATACACTGTGTGATTGTTTCAGTCTCTTCCCAGTAGACAGTACTGCATTCTACAATACAATACAATACAGATTCATCTTCACACACCCCACTGCACAGATACACTGTGTGATTGTTTCAGTCTCTTCCCAGTAGACAGTATTGCATTCTACAATACAATACAATAGAGATTCATCTTCACACACCCCACTGCACAGATACACTGTGTGATTGTTTCAGTCTCTTCCCAGTAGACAGTACTGCATTCTACAATACAACACAATACAGATTCATCTTCACACACCCCACTGCACAGCTACACTGTGTGATTGTTTCAGTCTCTTCCCAGTAGACAGTACTGCATTCTACAATACAATACAATAGAGATTCATCTTCACACACCCCACTGCACAGATACACTGTGTGATTGTTTCAGTCTCTTCCCAGTAGACAGTACTGCATTCTACAATACAATACAATACAGATTCATCTTCACACACCCCACTGCACAGCTACACTGTGTGATTGTTTCAGTCTCTTCCCAGTAGACAGTATTGCATTCTACAATACAATACAATACAGATTCATCTTCACACACCCCACTGCACAGCTACACTGTGTGACTGTTTCAGTCTCTTCCCAGTAGACAGTACTGCATTCTACAATACAATACAATACAGATTCATCTTCACACACCCCACTGCACAGCTACACTGTGTGATTGTTTCAGTCTCTTCCCAGTAGACAGTACTGCATTCTACAATACAACACAATAGAGATTCATCTTCACACACCCCACTGCACAGCTACACTGTGTGACTGTTTCAGTCTCTTCCCAGCAGACAGTACTGCATTCTACAATACAATACAATAGAGATTCATGTTTATATAGCGCCCTTCACACCATCAGATCTCAGAGTGCTGTACAAACAAGAGAGCTCATATGTACAATACACAGTAAGTATATGAAAACACATTACAAAAAATAATGCTTTCAATTTAAACTCAAAAGAATCCAATGTTTCAACCTGCCTAATGTCAACCAGAATAGAGTTCCACAAACGAGGAACACAACAGCAAAAAGAACTGGCTCCAGCTGGGTTAAAAACAAAAAAACTTTGAGATAGGATGACCCTAATCCACAAAGGATCTTATAAATTATTACAGGAACTTTAAAACACAACGTTCAAGAAGTTTCAAATTCAACGTCTCTCCCCTGTGGTGCCACAGTATCACAGCTAATGTTACAGATTTGTCTTAAAACTTATATATTAATTATGTAAAAGTGTCGCAAACAAGGGCAAAGCACTTTGTCACTATGGGAACAAAACAACACAGACACCCTGCTGTGATATTGAATATGCATTACTTCCCTCTAGAGTACTGTATTGCAGAAGTGTATTTATGTATTTATTATACAGGTTACATGAGAATTAGGAATTTAAGGATTTTTTCCCTCCCAAATGCATTTGGTGTACTAATGAAAGCTAAGCACAGACATGTCCAATATGTGCTTTCCAGGTAACACCCTCATGAATATGTAAAATAAGTGAAGAAGAAGGGAGATTTTCCATGGCAAAGACAGGCTTGGTAACCAATTCCCTCCTGCTGATTTAATAAAAGAATAAGCAGGGCTCAGCCTCAGAGGAGGAAGCTTTAATATCCTGCAGCCTGCAGGTTTGCACCCTGCTCAGACCTTGCAATACCACTCACTGCTTTAATATGCTGCAGCATGCAGGTTTGTACCCTGCAATACCACTCACTGCTTTAATATCCTGCAGCCTGCAGGTTTGCACCCTGCTCAGACCTTGCAATACCACTCACTGCTTTAATATGCTGCAGCATGCAGGTTTGTACCCTGCAATACCACTCACTACTTTAATTTGCTTCAGCCTGCAGGTTTCTGCCCTACTCAGACCCTGCAATACCATTGTAATAATCACGAATCCCCTTTCCTGCTCCAGGCTCTTCAAGGTTCATACATCTAATGGTGTGGTGAAGTGCAGAACTGTGTCTGGCTCATGAATAAATAGAGCAGAAGATCTGACATCACTGGCGCTCTCAGGCATTTCGTTTTCCTTCATTCCTCTTGCTTTTCACTCTGCTTGCAGATCCATGTCCTCTAAGAATCCTCTGCACTTATCATTGCTGTTTAGACATAACTATTAATCAAAATCAAGAAATTTGCATTTAATAATGGCTCTGATATTCTCTATTCAATGCAGTCAATGTGTTTTTAATGATCCATGGTCAGGAAGCACTGTAAGGTACATTAATGATGAAATATTGCTTTAAAGCAGAATACTTTTGAATCGTAATTTATACACAATGTC
>NC_054555.1:30132140-30162140 GCF_017654505.1 Polyodon spathula | reverse complement strand
TCCTGTGCTGCAAACTTGGCAGGCAACTTTAAGATCAATAACTAACCCAGAACAGCTGACAAATGAAGGACACAACACAATAAATCACTCTCCTCTATAACCGTTTGACTTGAGAGAATTCAAAGACTGTTACTTTAACCTCATTGTGTCGTAGTATTCAGGGTGAAAGAAGTGTATGTTCAGAGTCTGTGCTTTCAAATGTACCAACCCAAACCTCAAGACAAAAACCTGCTGTGCGAAATGTAGCAATAATGATTTTGCTGTCTGCATTTCTGAGGGCAGAATTCGCACTGTAGCAGAATATCTGGACTGATTGAATTCCCAGGCCTCAGAGCAGCTTCCCTGCAAGTTTAATGATAGCACTGATGACCAGCGCAATGTGTAATCAGCATCACTCTCTGTGTGCTTAATTAATCGTCTCCTCCAGTCACTGGCAGAGGTGACCTATTTCTTGAACAATTCTTTGCGGTAGACTGATTAAGCAGCTTTCAGAAATATTCCAGCCTGAGCTTATTTAGTTGACGAATGTCTGAAATGAAGTTTGTTTTTCCAAAACATTTACCACACATACAACATTACTAGCATGAAAGTGTTCCTGTAAATACCTAGGGGTGATATTTTTCAATATGGTGAGCTGCAACTTCAGAACTGCGTCTATTGCTTTGTAAATACACCCCTTTGCCTTGCAGTGATTTCCCTTTCAGATTCTTAGTAAACAGGTCTGTCTGCATGTCTCTAGGGCAGGTTAACAGCTATCATTTCCAGAAAGGGAACGCTATCCTGTAATTAGAAAGAGACTGCCGTGTAGATTTCATTTATTTCACTTGAAATACAATTAATTATCACCTGCCTCTCCAATATCCCCAGTGACCTGGAAGAACTAGTATCAGTCTATTCATTAAGTCTATCAACACAGAGCTGTAAGGGTTACAAATGAGCACTCAGAGCCTGCTGACATCAAGGGTTTCGTTTTTTTTTATTTATTAACTCCAGGCTATTATGTTTCATGTGTCATTAGAATTAGTGGAGTTTGGGAATAACAGTGCAATTACAATTATAGACCATCCGATAGAGCTCAGAATCAAAGGCATGTTTTAGCTCAAGGTTAGGATCCTGGATGGAGCTCTGTGTATCACCTCAAGGTTAGGATCCTGGATGGAGCTCTGTGTATCACCTCAAGGTTAGGATCCTGGATGGAGCTCTGAGTATCAGCTCAAGGTTAGGATCCTGGATGGAGCTCTGAGTATCAGCTCAAGGTTAGGATCCTGGATGGAGCTCTGAGTATCAGCTCAAGGTTAGGATCCTGGATGGAGCTCTGAGTATTCAGCCTCAAGGTTAGGATCCTGGATGGAGCTCTGAGTATCAGCTCAAGGTTAGGATCCTGGATGGAGTGCAGTGTCTTACTTCATATTGACACAGTACTTCACTCAAGAGCTCTGTAGCCCGTGATTGTATTCTGCTGGTCAAGTAATTGACTCATAATAATTATTCCAAAGTAAAAGTTTCAAAATCCAGATTTGTATTGGAAAATAAAACCAGCTGACATTGTGTGTTCTGCAATTAGATTTGGTGATTCTGCCAGGGAGGGAGTTCGACTGCCAACCCCTCGGCAAGGACCAGATTCAAACAATCTGGTGGTGCTATTTCCGTTCAGCTCCCCAGCTGGAGCAAAAAACTAAAGACTTCTGGAGTTCATCGTGTTAAACGCAGCAGTGTGCAGCAACCGGGGCTCACGAGTGTTTGCTGCCCTCTGCTGGGGAATAATAGTCAAAGCAACATCTTCAGCAGCTGCACCGTTTCCCTTCTCTCTCTGGGGAACACTGTAAAACATGAAGCTGTCTTCTCTTTTCAGTGAAGGTCCCATAAACAAATATAATTACATTATTTGCATGAATAGGAAGCACCATGTGGATTAAACCATCATTAGCTGAGTTTGTGCCCAGATCATAGCTGAGTTTGAGCCCAGATCATAGCTGAGTTTGTGCCCAGATCATAGCTGAGTTTGAGCCCAGATCATAGCTGAGTTTGTGCCCAGATCATAGCTGAGTTTGAGCCCAGATCATAGCTGAGTTTGAGCCCAGATCAATGCTCTGCATAGTGCTACCGATCCCTAGAAATGCACTTCAGGTGCTAACCTCAGCCAGCATAGACCAAAGTGTTTGCAGGAGATGCAACATTATCATCCGTTTAGCCCACAATGATAGTCAGTACACAAATACAATGTGAAGTCTGTGTGTTTACAACTGCTAATTGTACACAGTGTAACAGATCAATACATAGGAAAGTCAATAAAATACCGCGGCAAGTAAAAGGTATTGACATCGTTTGTCTATTGTGGATTGGCTTTCCTCGTTATAAACATCGGAGGATGAATTTACTGCATCGGCTGTTTCTTGCAGGTATTATAAAACTGTTTCACAGATAAAGTTCAAGTTAGCACTGATAAACTGTGGGCCTTGTCATATATGATTAATATAAACCCAATTGATGCACTTAGGTCCAGTAAATACTCTGCCAATAGCTATATGAACACGCCCCCTGTGTTAGAACTTTCCCGAAGAGTTCTTTAGAATAAGTGATGATTCAGACTGCCATTCTATTCTTACCCAGCAGAGGGCACAGTAACATCACAGTAAGAGCACCTGCTGCTGTTCTCTGTCTATATTCCTTGAAGGTCTGCATCCCTTAGAAGATATGTGTGTTTTTTGTTTTGTTTAGTTTTTTCTTCATAGCGCATTGCATTTTTTAAAGATTAATGAAATATTAAACAACCAAATACTGTTCATGACGTTGATGGCATATAAAAGGCGTCTGCTAAATGGCTAATTAATTGTATAGGCAATACATGCCAAAAGCATGGCTGTCCAGCTGGTTGTTCTTTATTGCTGTATTGAGTAATACATAGGTGCTTTGACTGTCAGTTAAAAACAAAATCTCCAAAAAAAAAAAAAAAAACAGCATCTAATTTACATGTGTAATGCCTTTGCTGCATGCGGTTCACTTATATGTGAAATTGCATTTACTACAGTGGAAAATATCAGCCCACCTTCCCGAATAGACAGAAGTGAGTTTTGCAATGTTTTCGGGGAAAGCAAACTGAGTGAATGAAGAGAAAGAGCCACAGATGCTGATAAGACCGTGTGTGTGTGTGTGTGTGTGTGTGTGTGTGTGTGTTGGGGGGGGGGGGGGGTGTTGAATGAGACTTACACGATGGATACAGCATCTTACATCAAATAACCAGCTTTATTATAATACAGCATCTTACATCAAAAAACAAAATAAAAGAATAAACAAAAAAGAGTCATCAAAAACAAAATAAAAAAATTAAAATATATGTAAATACATATATGATTATGGACACATACACCACATCACACATTTTGTTGAATGAGGAAAAATATAAAAATAAATACTGAACTCCCCCAAAGAATAGTCACATAATGTGACATCTAAGTTTTTTGTGACCGAAGGTAACAGAGGGAAGAAAAAAAAACAAAAAGGAAAAAATCTCTGTGGGCCCTAGACCTTCATTCGTCTCCCCTCCAGGCCTAAGAAAGAACACAAGCTTAAAAACACACATTGAACCATCAAGAATGCCCACCTGAATGCTTTGTGCAGTAATTCTATTTTTCAACAGTGGATTTAGAAATCAAGGCTTCTTTTCTTAGGGGTTCTTAAGTCAGTATTGCTGCTGCTAAAGGGAAGGCATTAGGAGACTTTAACGTCTTTTTAAGATGTTCTGCGGCTGATTTATAGCAAATCAAGCCACACATTCTTGTTGTGAAAAGGCTGCCGTGGTTGTCAGGACCAGGATTTATTACGCTTAACTTGGTTAGTCTTTGGAGACCTTGCAGGAACCGGATGAGAGTGGGATGAGAGGCACATTGAGTTTGCTCCCAAAGGAAGTGGAGATCTCTAATAAAAAGGAAATGGGAATCTTGATCTTCATTTCTTGATTTAATTAGGAAAGGAAATAGCAGGGGTTTTACCAGTGGCTGCAAAAGCAATTTGCTTGGAAAGAAGAAAAAAACAGGAGTGTGTGGGAGTCAGGCTTTAACAGGCGTGTCCTAAACCCACGCCGGAGAGAAGTGGGCTGGAGAGCTTCCTCCTTGGCAATGGGAACATTTCAAAACATATTGCACTCCCGTAATACGTTTTAACCGCTACACGTTATGCGTGTTTCTTTAAAAAAATTAAATAAAATAAACCCCTTGACAGCCGCGCCTCTGATGGGGCCACGCGCCACTTTGCTTTTAGCAGCACCAGACCACAAGGGTCTCTTCTACAAATTCACCACATCATCATTTCCACAAGCACTGGCTGTCTGCTGCAAATTATCGGTTGCCATAGGAACCACAAAGCACTCATCTTGCAGTTAACTGTAGATCTTAGCCTGTGGTAGGCCAAGATAGCTGCCTTCCTTGAAGAAGCTGTGTGAAATGCATGGTGTCAAATCTTAGACTCGTATGCAAGTGAAGAATAGCTGTTTCCTTCTATTCCAGCCTTGTGGGTTCTCTGAGTTGAACACGTCGATGTTTCAAAGGTTGGCAGACATGCCAGCACTGCCGTGTGCTGCAGGAAAGGATGCCACACAGCAATCCTCAAGACAGAAAATCTGAGGAGAAAGCCTACCATTATGGAACCTCAGCAGTAGAATGGAGCACAGATCAAAGCGCTTCATTATTTGAAACATCTTGTGAAGGGTATTTCAGATCTCTTCATTATTAGAAATGTCTCATGATGGGTATTTCAGATCTCTTCATTATTTGAAGGTTTAAAAAGAATTGGAGCAGTCGTACAGTATACACGCATGTGGATATTCGTCTGTTGCGTGTATGTCTCAATGTTAAGTAAATGAAAGGTGTTTTCATGACTGAGACTAACAAGGTCCTAGGGCCTTGGTTTACACTGTGTGTGAGAGAGAGTGAGACATTTATAAATACTTGTCAAATGTTTTCCTGGAGATTTGACTGGGGTTATCCTGCCAATTAAAAGGCAGCTGAATCTGTTGATGTTAAGCATTAAAATTAACAAATGAATTGACTGAGTAATCATTTAATTATAAAAGCAACTGAAGCAGCATCAAGCTGATTGTGTTTGTTATTATTTAAATATAGAAACAAAGTAATGATGTGTCTTTGTCCCTGTCAGCTCAAGGGACCCATGGTTCATTAATGTGCCTGCTTCCTATCCCCTTGCCTACAATCAGCGTGCTTTTAGAAATGCAGCATGGGTTACCTGTGAGACAGGAGACTGCCTTGCGCTGGGTCCTCCGATTCCTGTGTGCTGAGGTAGAAACCCTAATTAGCTGTCAGACTACCTGAGGCTTTTAATCAGATCCTGCAGGTCTCTCTCCTGAGATGGGAAAAGAAGCATGAAGTCACAGTGTCACCTTAGACAGGCAGAGAGGAGAGTGCAGGGAGATTGCACAAGGTTTTATTCAGCGAGGAAACTGCAGAGCTCGTGTTTCCTTACCTACTGTAGCACGGCAATGTATTTTAAATCTGAAGTGAGAAAATCAGTCAGCACTTAAAAAAAAAACACGCCTGCATGCATAAAGAGGCATATCCAGCTTCTGCATTAGAAATCCTCCCTGTGGAAAGGGGTCATGCTTGAGGCTGTGAAAGTGCCAGTTAGCTTTTAATCTGTGCTCTTGTTAACTGAGAAAGAATCATTAGTATGTCTTTTGGGGCTGAAATAAAATAAATAAATCTCAGTAAAACTGGGCAGCGGTTATTCCCTGAATGATACCTGATTTCTACACTCAGAAGGCTGTGGTACGTAATCTCTTCAACACGAACAAACATCAAACGCAGTGTAATCTCTTGTCGCCAATGAGAACGACCACACACCCTACTGGCATACTGTTTCAAGAGTCCACAAGCAGGCTCGAGTAAAATCGTTCCCACTAGTTCAATCCAATCAGGATGTCTGTGTTGCACATACAGGATGTGCATTGAAAGCACAAGGTTATGGTAATTGTTGGGTTGTTATTTCACAGTGAACGTGTAGCTGTTGGCTCAGTAATTATGGAGTTCAAATGCTTTGGAAAAGCTACACTGCAGGTGAAAATGATTCAGAAGCTGACCTGTATGTATACAGTAGAAGTGAATACCTCACTATGATGAATTACCTGGCTGACAACCATATGGTTCCGTGTTGTTTCAGAAAACAGAAAGTGCACAGTCAGACAGGCTCCATACTGTGTTCAGTGAGACCGAAGCAGGACTGGCAAGGAAACTTCTTTTAGACCCGACAGGAATCAGTTCAGGAATTTTATTGAGCCAGTCATGTTGTCTTTACTTCTAGCATAAATGACAGTAAAATAATGCTTTGGACGCGACTGGATTCATTAAGCTCCACAAGATGGCAGTGTGCTTCTTCTGTATTATCGATGCAAGACGTCTTCTTATTTTTCTTTAAATCCATATTGAGGTTAATGAAAGCGCTGTGTTTCTGAGCGGGTCGTGGTTAATGAAAGCGCTGTGTTTCTGAGCGGGTAGTGGTTAATGAAAGCGCTGTGTTTCTGAGCGGGTCGGTGGTTGATGAAAGCGCTGTGTTTCTGAGCGGGTCGTGGTTAATGAAAGCGCTGTGTTTCTGAGCGGGTCGGTGGTTGATGAAAGCGCTGTGTTTCTGAGCGGGTCGTGGTTGATGAAAGCGCTGTGTTTCTGAGCGGGTCGGTGGTTAATGAAAGCGCTGTGTTTCTGAGCGGGTCGTGGTTAATGAAAGCGCTGTGTTTCTGAGCGGGTCGTGGTTAATGAAAGCGCTGTGTTTCTGAGCGGGTCGTGGTTAATGAAAGCGCTGTGTTTCTGAGCGGGTCGTGGTTAATGAAAGCGCTGTGTTTCTGAGCGGGTCGTGGTTGATGAAAGCGCTGTGTTTCTGAGCGGGTCGTGGTTAATGAAAGCGCTGTGTTTCTGAGCGGGTCGTGGTTAATGAAAGCGCTGTGTTTCTGAGCGGGTCGTGGTTGATGAAAGCGCTGTGTTTCTGAGCGGGTCGTGGTTGATGAAAGCGCTGTGTTTCTGAGCGGGTCGTGGTTAATGAAAGCGCTGTGTTTCTGAGCGGGTCGTGGTTAATGAAAGCGCTGTGTTTCTGAGCGGGTCGTGGTTGATGAAAGCGCTGTGTTTCTGAGCGGGTCGTGGTTGATGAAAGCGCTGTGTTTCTGAGCGGGTCGTGGTTGATGAAAGCGCTGTGTTTCTGAGCGGGTCGTGGTTGATGAAAGCGCTGTGTTTCTGAGCGGGTCGTGGTTGATGAAAGCGCTGTGTTTCTGAGCGGGTCGTGGTTGATGAAAGCGCTGTGTTTCTGAGCGGGTCGTGGTTGATGAAAGCGCTGTGTTTCTGAGCGGGTCGTGGTTGATGAAAGCGCTGTGTTTCTGAGCGGGTCGTGGTTGATGAAAGCGCTGTGTTTCTGAGCGGGTCGTGGTTAATGAAAGCGCTGTGTTTCTGAGCGGGTCGTGGTTGATGAAAGCGCTGTGTTTCTGAGCGGGTCGTGGTTGATGAAAGCGCTGTGTTTCTGAGCGGGTCGTGGTTAATGAAAGCGCTGTGTTTCTGAGCGGGTCGTGGTTGATGAAAGCGCTGTGTTTCTGAGCGGGTCGTGGTTAATGAAAGCGCTGTGTTTCTGAGCGGGTCGTGGTTAATGAAAGCGCTGTGTTTCTGAGCGGGTCGTGGTTGATGAAAGCGCTGTGTTTCTGAGCGGGTCGTGGTTGATGAAAGCGCTGTGTTTCTGAGCGGGTCGTGGTTAATGAAAGCGCTGTGTTTCTGAGCGGGTCGTGGTTAATGAAAGCGCTGTGTTTCTGAGCGGGTCGTGGTTAATGAAAGCGCTGTGTTTCTGAGCGGGTCGTGGTTAATGAAAGCGCTGTGTTTCTGAGCGGGTCGTGGTTGATGAAAGCGCTGTGTTTCTGAGCGGGTCGTGGTTAATGAAAGCGCTGTGTTTCTGAGCGGGTCGTGGTTAATGAAAGCGCTGTGTTTCTGAGCGGGTCGTGGTTAATGAAAGCGCTGTGTTTCTGAGCGGGTCGTGGTTGATGAAAGCGCTGTGTTTCTGAGCGGGTCGTGGTTGATGAAAGCGCTGTGTTTCTGAGCGGGTCGTGGTTGATGAAAGCGCTGTGTTTCTGAGCGGGTCGTGGTTAATGAAAGCGCTGTGTTTCTGAGCGGGTCGTGGTTGATGAAAGCGCTGTGTTTCTGAGCGGGTCGTGGTTGATGAAAGCGCTGTGTTTCTGAGCGGGTCGTGGTTGATGAAAGCGCTGTGTTTCTGAGCGGGTCGTGGTTGATGAAAGCGCTGTGTTTCTGACCGGGACCCGGTCATGAAACACAGCGCTTTCATTAACCACGACCCGCTCAGAAACACAGCGCTTTCATTAACCACCGACCCGCTCAGAAACACAGCGCTTTCATCAACCACGACCCGCTCAGAAACACAGCGCTTTCATTAACCACGACCCGCTCAGAAACACAGCGCTTTCATTAACCACGACCCGCTCAGAAACACAGCGCTTTCATTAACCACGACCCGCTCAGAAACACAGCGCTTTCATTAACCACGACCCGCTCAGAAACACAGCGCTTTCATTAACCACGACCCGCTCAGAAACACAGCGCTTTCATTAACCACGACCCGCTCAGAAACACAGCGCTTTCATTAACCACGACCCGCTCAGAAACACAGCGCTTTCATCAACCACGACCCGCTCAGAAACACAGCGCTTTCATCAACCACGACCCGCTCAGAAACACAGCGCTTTCATTAACCACGACCCGCTCAGAAACACAGCGCTTTCATTAACCACGACCCGCTCAGAAACACAGCGCTTTCATTAACCACGACCCGCTCAGAAACACAGCGCTTTCATTAACCACGACCCGCTCAGAAACACAGCGCTTTCATCAACCACGACCCGCTCAGAAACACAGCGCTTTCATCAACCACGACCCGCTCAGAAACACAGCGCTTTCATCAACCACGACCCGCTCAGAAACACAGCGCTTTCATCAACCACGACCCGCTCAGAAACACAGCGCTTTCATCAACCACGACCCGCTCAGAAACACAGCGCTTTCATTAACCACGACCCGCTCAGAAACACAGCGCTTTCATTAACCACGACCCGCTCAGAAACACAGCGCTTTCATTAACCACGACCCGCTCAGAAACACAGCGCTTTCATTAACCACGACCCGCTCAGAAACACAGCGCTTTCATTAACCACGACCCGCTCAGAAACACAGCGCTTTCATTAACCACGACCCGCTCAGAAACACAGCGCTTTCATCAACCACGACCCGCTCAGAAACACAGCGCTTTCATCAACCACGACCCGCTCAGAAACACAGCGCTTTCATCAACCACGACCCGCTCAGAAACACAGCGCTTTCATTAACCACGACCCGCTCAGAAACACAGCGCTTTCATTAACCACGACCCGCTCAGAAACACAGCGCTTTCATCAACCACGACCCGCTCAGAAACACAGCGCTTTCATTAACCACGACCCGCTCAGAAACACAGCGCTTTCATCAACCACGACCCGCTCAGAAACACAGCGCTTTCATTAACCACGACCCGCTCAGAAACACAGCGCTTTCATCAACCACGACCCGCTCAGAAACACAGCGCTTTCATTAACCACGACCCGCTCAGAAACACAGCGCTTTCATTAACCACGACCCGCTCAGAAACACAGCGCTTTCATTAACCACGACCCGCTCAGAAACACAGCGCTTTCATCAACCACGACCCGCTCAGAAACACAGCGCTTTCATCAACCACGACCCGCTCAGAAACACAGCGCTTTCATCAACCACGACCCGCTCAGAAACACAGCGCTTTCATTAACCACGACCCGCTCAGAAACACAGCGCTTTCATCAACCACGACCCGCTCAGAAACACAGCGCTTTCATTAACCACGACCCGCTCAGAAACACAGCGCTTTCATCAACCACGACCCGCTCAGAAACACAGCGCTTTCATTAACCACGACCCGCTCAGAAACACAGCGCTTTCATTAACCACGACCCGCTCAGAAACACAGCGCTTTCATTAACCACGACCCGCTCAGAAACACAGCGCTTTCATTAACCACGACCCGCTCAGAAACACAGCGCTTTCATTAACCACGACCCGCTCAGAAACACAGCGCTTTCATTAACCACGACCCGCTCAGAAACACAGCGCTTTCATCAACCACGACCCGCTCAGAAACACAGCGCTTTCATTAACCACGACCCGCTCAGAAACACAGCGCTTTCATCAACCACGACCCGCTCAGAAACACAGCGCTTTCATTAACCACGACCCGCTCAGAAACACAGCGCTTTCATTAACCACGACCCGCTCAGAAACACAGCGCTTTCATTAACCACGACCCGCTCAGAAACACAGCGCTTTCATTAACCACGACCCGCTCAGAAACACAGCGCTTTCATTAACCACGACCCGCTCAGAAACACAGCGCTTTCATTAACCACGACCCGCTCAGAAACACAGCGCTTTCATTAACCACGACCCGCTCAGAAACACAGCGCTTTCATCAACCACCGACCCGCTCAGAAACACAGCGCTTTCATCAACCCACTTCACTTTTTATGTAGGAGGACATTATGAGACCGCGCACCCCTCAGCCATAATAAACTGGCTTCAGCTCAATTGTGCCAGATTTTGTAAAAAATCAAAAATTTGATGATGATGTGACAGTTTGGGGCTGTGGTTAGTTTCATGGATTTGGGGAAGGTCACGGAGAACATATTTTGAAGCTGTTTGACACAGAGAAGCATACGAGAGTGTGACAGGCCATATGGAGCAGGTTTTGTTATGCAATCAGAAGTGCATGACTGTGTTAGAGATGATACAATAAACAATATTAGACACGTGTTAATGATACTAATAATAGCAGTGTTGTAGGGACATGTGCAATAACTAGCCATTTATAGAGCATCACTTTAGAGCATAGCAGCTTTCCACTAGCAATGTGTCATTATAATCCAGCTCAAAAGCTGTTAATAACACATTTCATAGATGTGTTCAGAAATGGATCCCTACACTGAAGTGTAATTCAACTCTATGCAGGTTATCTGAATCGTGTGAACCAAACCATGGAAGAGGTTATGAACAGAAATGAGGTTCCATATTAACACTGAGTTTGAGATTGAGACAGCACAGTTCCATGACAACACCCTAATCATGCTTCAGAGCATTTTAATTCTTTCTAAATGCTTCAGTTTCCTAAACGGATGGATGTTCTGTACTTGTCTTGTCTTTGATGTATAAAAAACAACACGCTTGGTTCTGTTCAGTGTCACTTTTAAGTTTGTGTTTAGACAATAACTATAACAATAGCTCTGCTAATGTGCCTTATCGTCAAAGCACTTTGGAGCCGAGCGAGGTTAATGAGCTGATGTATAGCTCAGATGGAAGTCATTAAACCCAGAACAAAAAAGAAAGTGCAACAATAATGAACAGAGTGTTCTGAAACTCTATTCTAATGGAATGGAATCAAGCCAGTGTTCTGAAAGTCTATATTCCAATGGAATGAAATCAAGCCAGTGTTCTGAAACTCTGTATTCTAATGGAATGGAATCAAGCCAGTGTTCTGAAACTCTGTATTCTAATGGAATGGAATCAAGCCAGTGTTCTGAAACTCTATATTCTAATGGAATGGAATCAAGCCAGACTGCCAAGCTTCTTTTTAGAGGGAGGGTGTGGTACCTGCTTCTGTGATTAAAGCAAATGGCTTTTTTAAAGTGATATACTGCCAGGTGTTTGGGTGCTCAAGTTTGCATGCGTGTGGGCGTTTTCACTGGTACATTTTGCACGCTCTACAGGGGTTATTAGGTGTACCTCACCACATTTTCACTGTGTGTTTACACCATGTCTGGCCTGCCATTCACTTTACCATGCCTTAACTGTAGTATTGCAGCTCTAGAAACAAAGCTTCAGTGTCTAATCACTGTCTTCGAGGTTATTCTTTAACATATTAAAACTTGTTTTTAGTACTCTATGTGTATGTCTTATGATTGAGTGTGTAAATATGTTCCTTTTTATTGTTTGCTATAGTATACGTCAAGCTCTATGGAGGTCTATTTCTCCTCTGAACTTATCCAACCCCTGAGATCAAGAAATAAATAAATAGACTGCTGTCTGAAGAACCACATCAAACCTAGCTGTAAGGCAGCAAAAGCAATTTCTAGGTGACACCTCTTAGGGCCTCTACATAATGAGTTTTGATATTCTCAAACTACTTTACAGAAAAGAGGATTCCACATTAAGCTATCAGCCATCACTGCTGGCAATACATTGAACTACATTCAGCAGTCTTATTTAATTAGTGACCACATAGGGGGCCCTAACCTGCAGCAACTAATGGTACCTGTCAGCCACAGTCGACCCTAGCTAGGCAGCGCATTCAATTACCTCTGTTGAAATGGAATGGAAAGAAACAAAGAAAGCTAACGCAGCTTGATAATGTTTGTGAGTCAGAATATTAGATCATTGTGTAAATAGCTTCTCAAGGTCTACCGTTTACTAAAAATGCATGAAATATTATATTCAGCTGTCCATCAATAACCCAATAGCCCAAACAGAACTAAAGGATTCCTGTTTCACATCCTGGTTTTAAACTTGTTTTTTTTTTTGTTTGTATATAATTGTGTTAATCTTCTAAATCAGCTGAAATTAAAATTATTTCAAAAATAAAAATGCAATGTTTTTTTTTCAAAATTTCAATAAACATAATTGAATTAGAATAACACTAGTCAATTTGCCACAGAATCATCATATTAATGGAGTTCTCCTACATGCCAATCTTAATACCCGAGGGCTTCATCTCCAGCCCTCTGAATCTCCTTCGTGCCTCATTAGTGTCTGTTGTAAAGAGATAAAAGAGACCGTTTGTATCAGGGGTGATCTTTTCTGCAGCTCAACAAACTCATCAAAGGACAAGATAATAAAACAAAACGTGTGGGACGAGGTGGGAGGAACCAACAGACTTCAGAACGAAATCCCATCTGATTTTCAGCACAGGAAGGTTGAGTGTGAGAGCAACAACATGTACTCTCTGTTAAAGGTGTCTGCCTGTGAAGACAGCTGAATGCATTGAAGAAGTCTATTTTCTGATGTGTTATTCATTTTTGTTTTGTTCTTTTGCCATTCCTGTTAATTTTTAACCAGATATTTACTATTTTGCATTACAGATTTGGTTCCTTTTTTTTTTTTTTTTTAAGTACTGGGCTTGGTTATCTGAAAAAAGGAAGTGACGCGCTAAATGGAATCTCTCTCCCTCGCCTGGCTCTGACAGTTTCCTGGCTGGGGAAGCTTGATGGCAGAAAGTCACAAGCGACTCCAATGTGACCTCATTGAATTGATTGCGCACTGGCCTTGTTCTGGTTCCACGTGCTATAGGGGGGTGCAGGAATGCAAAGCATAGTCGTTTTCTTCTTCGGAGGGCACAGCCGGGAAGTTATAGACAGTATACAGTACGTAATGAAGATTTAGTTTGCTGTTTAAATTGTATCCACTGTGATAGTATTTCTTCAGCATGTATCTCCACACTCCCTGCCGTATGCACCACACAAGAGACTGCTTGTCCTCTTTGCAGGTTATTTTGTTCATGGATTCCATCTTCTTGATAGTGTGAAGTATATTAGACAGGGTCGCAGCCTCTCCAATCAGTCAAGCTGTTTGGCAGCTACAGGCAGCTACCCAAACATTGATGTATTGTTTATAATGCCTCTGTGAACAATGCTGCCGTGTGTATACAATCTATTCTGAAATCCCCCTAATCCAAACCCTCCCACGAGACATCAGCAGAGGGTTTTGTTTTACAGGCTGTTCGCTCAAGGCTAGCCTCAGATTTGATTTTCTTATGTTTCAAAAGCAAAAGCAATTTGCATTTTTTATAACTGGTGTTTTGTTGTTAAGTACGATGAAAGAGCTCTGGAGTGTCTATCCTATAAAACATGGTTTTATATGCTGGGTTATTTATGTTTAGTGCTCTCCAAACTACAGAATTGTCTAGACGACTCTTTACAGCAGGGTAATGCATATTAACTGAAATCATTCGGTATAGTACTTGATGAGTGTCTGAAGTTCCTGATATTGTGTTTAACCGTAACACTGACCATAACCCTAACCCTAACCATAACCCTAACCCTAACCCTAACCCTAACCCTAACCCTAACCCTAACCCTAACCCTAACCCTAACCCTAACCCTAACCCTAACCCTAACCCTAACCCTAACCCTAACCCTAACCTTAACCCTAACCCTAACCCTAAACCTAACACTAACACTAACACTAGCCCTAACCCTAACCCTAACACTAACCCTAACCCTAACCCTAACCCTAACCCTAACCCTAACCCTAACCCTAACCCTAACCCTAACCCTAACCTAACCCTAACACTAACCTTAACCCTAACACTAACCCTAACCCTAACTCTAACCCTAACCTTAATCCTAACACTAACCCTAACCCTAACTTCCATTATGGAGCAGAGCAAATTATTTCTGACAGCTGCTGTATCAGGGATTTGCCTTGATGCTTTAGTTCTGTTCGTACTAGACAGCTTCCAGCAGCCTCCTCCCTGCACATTTATCAAGCTGTCAGGCTTTCTGATGTATTTATTCTTTTCAGCTGTGTGACCGTGTTCTTTTCTACCCTCATGACTGCAGTCCAGGACACCAGAGACCGGGTAGAATTCACAGCAATCTCCTGAACTGCCTCAACTATTCCCAAAGGACATTTCACAGGACATTTCATAGAGAATAGACCGACGATTCAGCAAGAGCGGTGGGATCTGTTGCTGTGCTGTTCAGAATGACAGATACAATGGATAAAGTGGTTTTGAATCCACCCTAATGTTCCTCTGGCTAGAGACCCGTAAATAATATATATACAGAGAAATCAAAAACAGCAAACAGCTCTATACCCAAGGAGAAATTCTTTATTTGAAATAATTATATGAATTTATATATAGAAATATATATATATATATATATATATATAATATGAAGTGGAATAATGTGGATAAATGTCTACAGCGCTCCGGGTTGTTTCAGATTTCTTTAGAACATAAGAACATAAGAAAGTTTACAAACGAGAGGAGGCCATTCGGCCCATCTTGCTCGTTTGGTTGTTAGCAGATTATTGATCCCAAAATCTCATCAAGCAGCTTCTTGAAGGATCCCAGGGTGTCAGCTTCAACAACATTACTGGGGAGTTGATTCCAGACCCTCACAATTCTCTGTGTAAAAAAGTGCCTCCTATTTTCTGTTCTGAATGCCCCTTTGTCTAATCTCCATTTGTGACCCCTGGTCCTTGTTTCTTTTTTCAGGCTGAAAAAGTCCCTTGGGTCGACACTGTCAATACTTTTTAGAATTTTGAATGCTTGAATTAGGTCGCCACGTAGTCTTCTTTGTTCAAGACTGAACAGATTCAATTCTTTTAGCCTGTCTGCATATGACATGCCTTTTAAGCCCGGAATAATTCTGGTCGCTCTTCTTTGCACTCTTTCTAGAGCAGCAATATCTTTTTTATAGCGAGGTGACCAGAACTGAACACAATATTCAAGATGAGGTCTTACTAGTGCATTGTACAGTTTTAACATTACTTCCCTTGATTTAAATTCAACACTTTTCACAATGTATCCGAGCATCTTGTTAGCCTTTTTTATAGCTTCCCCACATTGTCTAGATGAAGACATTTCTGAGTCAACAAAAACTCCTAGGTCTTTTTCATAGATTCCTTCTCCAATTTCAGTATCTCCCATATGATATTTATAATGTACATTTTTATTTCCTGCGTGCAGTACCTTACACTTTTCTTTATTAAATGTCATTTGCCATGTGTCTGCCCAGTTCTGAATCTTGTCTAGATCATTTTGAATGACCTTTGCTGCTGCAACAGTGTTTGCCACTCCTCCTACTTTTGTGTCGTCTGCAAATTTAACAAGTTTGCTTACTATACCAGAATCTAAATCATTAATGTAGATTAGGAATAGCAGAGGACCTAATACTGATCCCTGTGGTACACCACTGGTTACCACATTCCATTCTGAGGTTTTTCCTCTAATCAGTACTTTCTGTTTTCTACATGTTAACCACTCCCTAATCCATGTACATGTGTTTCCTTGAATCCCAACTGCATTCAGTTTGAGAATTAATCTTTTGTGCGGGACTTTGTCAAAAGCTTTCTGGAAATCTAAATAAACCATGTCATATGCTTTGCAATTATCTATTATCGATGTTGCATCCTCAAAAAAATCAAGCAAGTTAGTTAGACATGATCTCCCTTTCCTAAAACCATGTTGACTGTCTCCCAGGACCCTGTTACCATATAGGTAATTTTCCATTTTGGATCTTAGTATAGTCTCCATAAGTTTGCATATAATAGAAGTCAGGCTTACTGGTCTGTAGTTACCTGGTTCAGTTTTGTTTCCCTTTTTGTGGATCGGTATTACGTTTGCAATTTTCCAGTCTGTCGGTACCACCCCTGTGTCAAGAGACTGCTGCATGATCTTGGTTAGCGGTTTGTAAATTACTTCTTTCATTTCTTTGAGTACTACTGGGAGGATCTCATCCGGCCCAGGGGATTTGTTTATTTTAAGAGCTCCTAGTCTCTTTAACACTTCTGCCTCAGTTATGCTAAAGTTATTTAAAACTGGATAGGAACTGGATGACATGTGGGGCATGTTGTCAGTATCTTCCTTTGTAAAAACTTGTGAAAAATAATCATTTAATATATTTGCTATTTTTTTTTCTTCATCTATGATTTTGCCATTTGTATCTCTTAAACATTTAATCTCCTCTTTGAATGTTCACTTGCTGTTGTAATATTGGAAAAACATTTTGGAATTGGTTTTAGCTCCCTTAGCAATGTTCATTTCTATTTCTCTCTTGGCCTTTCTAACTTAGCAGCATCACCATGAATCCAGCCTGGTCTTGTTTAAATTAGACTAAACATATGCTTAACTGAGAAATTGGTTTCCATGCTGAAGTCCTCACATTCATCAGCCTCCAGGGTTGCTCAGCCTACCCATTTTAGAGGCTTCCTTGGTGAACCCCTGAGGCTCAAGTTAATTCCTGCAAGGCCATGTTGACTGAGTCCCCCTGACTCCAGAACCATCCACTAGGTGCACAATGCCTGAGGCGAGCAAGGATCCCAAAGGACAGTGGATCTACTATAGAGAACCACTGCATAAAAAGACTCAAGGACCCATCTTGATTTGCATTGTGAACTGCCTGCATCTTTCCACGGGTCAAGCCCTAAAAGAGTGAAGTCTGGTTTAATCTGAAAACTCTTAATTCTTAAACTTAGGCTATCTTTCATTCGGGGCAGGCACCCTAACCCTAACCCTTAGGCTAGCTCTCATTGGGGGCAGGCACCCAAACCCTAACCCTTAGGTTATCTCTCATTCGGGGCAGGCACCCTAACCCTAACCCTTAGGCTAGCTCTCACTGGGGGCAGGCACCCTAACCCTAACCCTTAGGTTATCTCTCATTTGCGGCAGGCGCCCTAACCCTAACCCTTAGGTTATCTCTTATTTGCGGCAGGCGCCCTAACCCTAACCCTTAGGTTATCTCTCATTTGCGGCAGGCGCCCTAACCCTAACCCTTAGGTTATCTCTCATTTGCGGCAGGCGCCCTAACCCTAACCCTTAGGTTATCTCTCATTTGCGGCAGGCGCCCTAACCCTAACCCTTATGTTATCTCTCATTTGCGGCAGGCACCCTAACCCTAACCCTTATGTTATCTCTCATTTGCGGCAGGCTCCCTAACCCTAACCCTTATGTTATCTCTCATTTGCGGCAGGCTCCCTAACCCTTTCGTTAGGGGGTAGGTACCCTTTACTAGATTACTCTTTAGCCTTATTTATTGATTGGATTGACCTTCAACCTCTATGCTCATAACAAGAGCCAGACAGAGTTAGTCCGTTCCAGTGTTGGAGAACATGAAATCAGACTCACTGCTCTTGTGTGTAGCACAGCCTCATTGCTCTTGTGTGTAGCACTGACTCATTGCTGTTGTGGGTAGCACAAACTCATCACATCCACCATAGGGTTATAGGGTTATTGTTTGTACCACAATAACATTAGAATGATTGTAATTCACTTTGTTTGTATGTATATAGTCTAGCTGTGTAAAACAGGCTTATTTTGAAATAAAATAGCAGGAAAATGTTTTTGCCTCTTAATTGCTCCAAATCCAATCAGCAGGTTGACAGCTAGGCATGACGACTGGACACTCTGAACAAGAGACCATGGCATCCCACTACTACTTTATGCTGCAGAATAGCACTTGGGTAGCACTATTCATTTAAATGTTTTATTTTTTTAACTAAACGCAGACTGGCTCTGTGCAGAACAGCCAGTGTAATTACACCATGGCAGAGAATCTGTTTAACAAATGGTTACGGCAGCCTGGAGTCCACCGGAGCCCAGGAGGTTTTCGCAATGCAGGAGGGAAGTAATTAAACTCTCACTTTGCCTCTAGAAAGAGCTGCCTGACATTCTAGATTTGTTTGGCTCATGGGCAGTGTGTTGAATTAGCAATGGCAGGGAGCTGTCTGTCTGCCGGCCCCGGTAGCAGAGGCAGCCCCTTGAAACTGGCTGGGATTAAAGCACATGGCCTCTAGTGAACAGGAACACTTTGCATGCTTCCTTCAGCACCTTGATCAGAAGAGAAAAACTAGAGGCACTGCTTACTGTTCATGCAATTATCTTTAGCCTCACGATGGGCATGTTATATTAAACATAGATTACAATATTCAAACATACACATACAGGTGCAGGCAGTTACAGCACTAATGTGTGTGTGTTTAAAATATTCTGCTGAAGCATGGGTCCTGTTTTCAATTATTATATAGATGAATAAGTCTTCATCAGACCAAACCAAGTCAATGCAGTACAGCGCCCCTTACTGGTGGAAAGACGATGGTACCGTCCACTGTTTTCGGTCACATGCAGACTTTGGAAAGACATGAGCGCACCTCAGTGATCCAATCGTATCTCCAGCACTTCAGTTCTGCTGATACCAGTGTTCATCGTTTACTAATTCCAGAAACACACGATCACAGAGTGAGCAGTGTTCTCTTGCATCACGTTAGGTGAGGAAAGCCTTCAGCTCCTGTTGTGGGCTGTTGCATTTCCAGCCTTAAGATGGCACTCTGGCATCGTGACTGGTAAAAGAGGGCTGATACAGCTCCTGAATGGGAGAGTCCCAGGTCCTAATAAAGGGTGCTGCAATGTATCCGTTAATGCTTCAGATGCAGCCGGGGGACTCTTAAAGTACCGTGCAGGTATGTGATTGATAGCAATGCAGTGCGGGGGACTCTTAAAGTACCGTGCAGGTATATGATTGATAGCAATGCAGTGCGGGGGACTCTTAAAGTACAGTGCAGGTATATGATTGATAGCAATGCAGTGCGGGGGACTCTTAAAGTACAGTGCAGGTATGTGATTGATAGCAATGCAGTGCGAGGGACTCTTAAAGTACAGTGCAGGTATGTGATTGATAGCAATGCAGTGCGAGGGACTCTTAAAGTACAGTGCAGGTATATGATTGATAGCAATGCAGTGCGGGGGACTCTTAAAGTACCGTGCAGGTATATGATTGATAGCAATGCAGTGCGGGGGACTCTTAAAGTACAGTGCAGGTATATGATTGATAGCAATGCAGTGCGGGGGACTCTTAAAGTACAGTGCAGGTATGTGATTGATAGCAATGCAGTGCGGGGGACTCTTAAAGTACCATGCAGGTATATGATTGATAGCAATGCAGTGCGGGAGACTCTTAAAGTACAGTGCAGGTATGTGATTGATAGCAATGCAGTGCGGGGGACTCTTAAAGTACAGTGCAGGTATGTGATTGATAGCAATGCAGTGCGGGGGACTCTTAAAGTACAGTGCAGGTATGTGATTGATAGCAATGCAGTGCGGGGGACTCTTAAAGTACAGTGCAGGTATGTGATTGATAGCAATGCAGTGCGGGAGACTCTTAAAGTACAGTGCAGGTATGTGATTGATAGCAATGCAGTGCGGGGGACTCTTAAAGTACCGTGCAGGTATATGATTGATAGCAATGCAGTGCGGGGGACTCTTAAAGTACCGTGCAGGTATATGATTGATAGCAATGCAGTGCGGGAGACTCTTAAAGTACCGTGCAGGTATATGATTGATAGCAATGCAGTGCGAGGGACTCTTAAAGTACAGTGCAGGTATGTGATTGATAGCAATGCAGTGCGGGGGACTCTTAAAGTACCGTGCAGGTATGTGATTGATAGCAATGCAGTGCGGGGGACTCTTAAAGTACCGTGCAGGTATATGATTGATAGCAATGCAGTGCGAGGGACTCTTAAAGTACAGTGCAGGTATGTGATTGATAGCAATGCAGTGCGAGGGACTCTTAAAGTACAGTGCAGGTATGTGATTGATAGCAATGCAGTGCGAGGGACTCTTAAAGTACAGTGCAGGTATATGATTGATAGCAATGCAGTGCGAGGGACTCTTAAAGTACCGTGCAGGTATATGATTGATAGCAATGCAGTGCGGGAGACTCTTAAAGTACCGTGCAGGTATGTGATTGATAGCAATGCAGTGCGGGGGACTCTTAAAGTACCGTGCAGGTATATGATTGATAGCAATGCAGTGCGAGGGACTCTTAAAGTACAGTGCAGGTATGTGATTGATAGCAATGCAGTGCGAGGGACTCTTAAAGTACAGTGCAGGTATATGATTGATAGCAATGCAGTGCGAGGGACTCTTAAAGTACAGTGCAGGTATATGATTGATAGCAATGCAGTGCGGGAGACTCTTAAAGTACAGTGCAGGTATATGATTGATAGCAATGCAGTGCGAGGGACTCATAAAGTACCGTGCAGGTATATGATTGATAGCAATGCAGTGCGGGAGACTCTTAAAGTACAGTGCAGGTATATGATTGATAGCAATGCAGTGCGAGGGACTCTTAAAGTACCGTGCAGGTATATGATTGATAGCAATGCAGTGCGGGAGACTCTTAAAGTACAGTGCAGGTATATGATTGATAGCAATGCAGTGCGAGGGACTCTTAAAGTACAGTGCAGGTATATGATTGATAGCAATGCAGTGCGGGAGACTCTTAAAGTACAGTGCAGGTATATGATTGATAGCAATGCAGTGCGAGGGACTCTTAAAGTACCGTGCAGGTATATGATTGATAGCAATGCAGTGCGAGGGGACTCTTGTGTGCGATGAGGAGGTATGACATACACACACATCTGAAAGCGACTGTTTTAAAATACAGCCTGCAAAACTGTTTGATTAGCATTAAGCTTGCTTGTTTTACCTAAAGCTCTGGGTGATTAACAATGAGTCAATAACTCTTAATTACATCTAATATACTGATGACACAATACATACGCAGACGTGCAATGCAAGTTTACAATATATCCTACAAGAAACTGTTTATGAAACATCTATACATGTGTTATTTTGAGTTTTATTAACAGTTTATTACAATAATATTTTAATGACACCTCACCAGTTTAAACGTCATGGCATGATGTAAAGCAATGATATGGTTTCTTATAAACTCTTGGTAACATGGTATAATTAAGTGTCTAGCACTGTTTATACCATCTTTTATAAGACATTTATAATGCCTGTGAATAACAAAATGAAGCAGAAATGTCTGTGCACTACAATGTAATCACAATGTAACCACATGTAAAATGACTGTGCCTCGTACACACAGACTGCGGTTGTTGTGCGCACACGTCTTTCATTACTGAAGTGACTCCCTGTTTAAACTAACACCTGAGCTCGAACCCTCATTACACAACATTCGTTAGGTTTGTGTGGCAGCAGCATGTTTTTTTTGTGCTTTTGGAAGAAAGTACAATACGTGTGTGTACTTGAGCAAAAGGTGAACTCTCATCCGCATTTAGGCTGTGTGTGTATGAGGCCTTTGAGACATAAAATAAGAACAGGAAGGACCTATGCTGATGAATGTCTTTTTACCCAAAATCACTGATCATGTGGTGGTTGAATTATACAGTAAATAGCTCCAAATGGCATTTTAATGTTGTAGTTTAGTTTCAATACCCCGTTATCATTACACGTTTTCATAATTTCAACACAGTTGACTCCAACCCACTTTCAGCAAACTCTCCTGCTGGCTGTTGGCTGCTATATTACCCTGTGAAAACAATTTATCATCCAAGTGAATCAGATGCCTTCCACATGCCTTCCACATGTACACACATCTCTCATGCCACAAATATGGCTGTCTTATCCTGAAACCAACCCTAAAGGTGAGCTTCAGAGTAGTGTTGGCAGCAGATGAGAAATGAAGAAAGCAGGCTACCAAGGACAGAGCAGCGTTACACAGACTGGGGGTCAGGCGTTGTGTTTTCCACTGTGTCTCAGAGATAACCTCTTTTGTGAGACGTTTACTGCCATGTGTCATACACTTTTCAACACAGGTCCAATCTCTTCCTGTCAGCACACTGCTGCTGCTGAACATGCCTATTGTTCTGGCACAGATCATCATTCCCTGGAAACTCTTCCAGAACTTGACCTCTTCCAACAAACGGAATTACCTGCTCTTTCAACAGGCAAATTGAAAATCAAATCAAATTTAATTACATTTTAAAAACAGAATCCCCGAGCCAGTGTGCTGCCCAACCCCGCTTCTGCAGCTCCTGCAGGAAGATATTTCTTGAAGAGGCTGTGAGAAGCACTTGTAGCTTCCCTTCGTCGGTGTTTGGTTTGGATGATGCTGCTGCTGCAGCTGCTGCTGCTTGCTTACAGTGGTGATGAGCTGACCTCAGCACTGAAGACACCCTGGAGATGTGCTATGCTTGTATCTATGGAGACTTTTTCCACTGACACAGCGAAGGGGATGAGGTGTGTAATGATTTATAGGAAAACTGGGTTCCCCGGGTAAAGCCTCTGCAGAACAAGCTGGTACTATTGAGTAAGATTAGCAATCATGACTTCACACAGTAAAGCTCTCTTGGGATTGGTCTTTCCTCTGAGGAGGGGGCTGGGTTTCTCTTCCAGCTGCAATTGATATTTATTTTGCAACATCTGTAAAGAATGGCTTTATATAGAAGTGCAGCTGGGTTTTATAGTAATAGCTGCAGAATTATACAGTTACTGTATATTGTTAACCAGTGACTAAGCACGTGGAGTGAAAATAAAACACAAAGCATGGACTTTACTGTCTTAATAACTGTTTCTGCATTGATTTATATTTCCAGAACTGGAAAATAGAAGGAAGCCTGCTGTCACTGTGGTTTAATCAATAGCAGGTGTTCTGGCTATTTTAAAATATTCTGTACATTTGATGTGCTGCGCTTTCTTATATTCTCCACCAATACAGCTGACATTTTGAGTAATGCATTTTGACAAGAAGTCTGACTTACCTGTGCTCGTGCCAAACTGGATTTGAACTGATTCTCTTGTCTTGAGTGATGCAGTCTCTGCAGTAGATTATTTCGCACAGCTGTGTGTTACTCTTGTTTTGTTGTGCATTGAAGATCTTATTATTATGCAGAGTTGGTGTTCCTGATAAGTTCTTGGGTGCTGGAGCGCCGAAGAGATGGAGTTCGTAACTCAGAAAGGGCCAATCTATACCCTCTGTACCCTTCAACAAATATATATATTTTATAACAAGCCACACTAGTAAGCAAACAAATAAACAAAGAACAAACTTATTATATACCGTATAGAAATGTACTACTGCTACTACTACTACTAATAATAATAATAATAATAATAATAATAATAATAATAATAACTTTTAGGAGGCGGTGTGGTCCAGTGGTTAAAAAACGGGCTTGTAACTTGTTTCACTGCATTTTAATCCCAGTAATGCCAAATGAAATAAAATACATTTTAGACCCCCAGCTCATAAAAGGCACACACTTATCCTTTGGGGCAGCTGAAGTCTGAATATTTTTAAGTTAAGCATGTAAGCCCTAAACCAAGTGACAACACAAACCAGAGCATTGCATATGCACAGGGCTTTAATACACCACATGCTGAGTATGCGTTAATGATTTGAATGAGCAGCTCTTCAAACAGGGCTGTGAATCGGCTGGGTTTCAAGCTAGTTTTGCTGTGGGGCTGCTGGCAGTGACACGCGGTTCCAAAGCATGACATTTCCTGTTAGAGTCTGAGTGTTTTTAGTGTGTTTTTCTCAGAGATGTCAAGGTACATTGGCAGGCCTGTCATTCACCGTAAAGCCCTTCAGAAGGTTAGTATTAACTGCAATTATATTTATTAGCATGATATGCAGATATGTGATGCTGTATGGAAAGCCCCCGGCTGCTGTCAATCAGCAGGGCTTGACGTTAAGCTCAATTGACTGATGATATGCCGCTCGTCACTGTGCTGCTTGCAGCTGCGCTTTACCTGCCTAGCTGGGGATCATGCCCTGAGGATGTCTACATAAATCTACGTTTAAACTTCCAGAATGATGGCTCAGGACTGAAGCACGCTTTACCAAGCCTTGGAGTTTCATTGAGAGTTCTTCCATTCTGAAACAGAAGACAAATGAAATAAATGAGATGCATTAGACACCTGGGACGCAGTATTTAGTGAATGCAATGGAATAGAAAAACCCAAAGGGCCCTGCCTTTTCAATCAGTCCTGAAAGGACAGACCAGCAGGTTCTGATCAGTTTGTCGGTGTACAGCAATCCTTTTTGTAGAAATAATACCGTTTATCCAGCTCACTTGTCATTTCAGGGCAGGTAATCCGTTGTAGCATTCAGTGGATATGATAACGAACCTGCCATAAAACATTTCAGAATTAAAGCAATGCAATTAGTTAGCTGTATGTACATTTGCACATTTTATAACTGGATAAATGTCATCAACTGTTTCATCGCTCACTTTGGGGCTGGAAGTCAAGCAAACTTCAATTCATATCCTATTAATTTCTAAGCCTACTGCTGGATTCCAAGCTTTATTTGATCTCTGCTGAAGTGTAGCCGTCAAGTGTCACGTTTTCTGATTGGGGATTCTTGTCTTGATACAGATGACGAACATGGAACCAGACAATGGAATGTAGCCACTCAAGAAGTAACCTTGACAGGTCAACAATTTCATGTGAACGATTTCATCTGCAATGCCCCTGGTACATCAGGGAAACATTCCAAGCTATATATATATCATTTCTATTTTAGTATTTAGTATTTTAATAGGCTGGAATTTGCTTTAGGCATATTTCTAAAGGATATCCATTGTGAACTGCGAATTCATCAAATATTGACTGATGATCCAAATAAAAA
Organism: Polyodon spathula; assembly: GCF_017654505.1. Taxonomy (NCBI): domain Eukaryota; kingdom Metazoa; phylum Chordata; class Actinopteri; order Acipenseriformes; family Polyodontidae; genus Polyodon; species Polyodon spathula. The sequence continues at coordinate 30,136,876 of NC_054555.1, read as the reverse complement.
ACAACCTGTACAGTATTGTCCCAAGAGATAGCGTCCTATAAGACAGTGTCCCAAGAGATAGCGTCCCAAGAGACAGTGTCCCAAGAGATAGCATCCCAAGAGACAGTGTCCCAAGAGATAGCATCCCAAGAGATAGCGTCCCAAGAGACAGTGTCCCAAGAGATAGCATCCCAAGAGACAGTGTCCCAAGAGACAGTGTCCCAAGAGATAGCATCCCATAAGATAGTGTCCCAAGAGACCTTTCCTTTACTCACAAACTTGGGCCCATCTGGCATATCCTGGAGATTCACACAAATTCTATTATGCTAATGAAAACCCAGCCAGTGGTTGCTGTAGATGCTCAGCCCCTACACTGTGAGAGACAGCAGGTTAGCACGTTGTGTTGGCAGGTTGATACCTTTCACTGGCTGCCAGCCCTGCCCCCTTCACTTTGTTACTCACCCCTGGTCAGTGTTTCCATACCATCTGCGTTCCGCACTGACAGCAGGAGATATCAGAGAGCTGCGGTGTCTTTGCCCTGTTAATTGTTTGCCTGGCTATCAGCTTGCCGGCAGTAATCTCTACAGCTTTTGACAAAAGGGTGACAGATCTATAGTGTCAGCTGGAACAGATAGAGTCATAGTACACAGTGTGCTGTGAGACTCATAGATTGGTATATTGGCCAAAGGCTGGGTAGTGCACTGGTTTGTAGCACTAATGGAACAAGCAGGTCCTCCATTCATTAGGTCTACATAGAAAACAGGTAACAAATATCTCTAATTACTGTGTATTTACATAGTAATTGCCTAGTTAATACATGTGTACTTTGGTTAATTGCCAAGTTTGATGAATATTTATGACTTGTTTAGTCATAAGTAGATGGTGCAATAATGAGAGATGTGGTTATATTTTTATTGCTATGATCTCTCAGTCTTAAAAGATAATGAAGTTCTTCATGATAAAAATAACCGAACATTAGCAATGCATTAATGACATCCTGCCTGATCTTTCTTATTTGCATCATCAAACCACATTTTCCAAGGGAGTCTTAATAATGAGTTGGTTTTTAAATCGTTTTGCGGAGCCTCAATTTCAATCAAGCCATGCTATTTTCTTCACACAGATATGGATATTAAATTGCACTACAATCAATCGAATACTTCGTTTAGGCTGTTTAATATATCATTTACAGCTGAAATGAACGACTGCTTTTCTTTAATCCAGGCCCCGTGATAAGTGTTTGCAGATGTTTTATGCTGTCAGATGTTCATTATGCCCTGGAGTGAATAGACACATAACTAATTCATTAGTTACTCATGCCCTCTGATTAATGTGTCATAAAGTTCATGTATGTTGAAGGGAGAGAGATCATTATATCAATAGAGCTAGGAAAACAACATGAACCTCGACCGTTAGTATTGATCCACCTTTTGAAATTCTCCAGTCTTCTGTCTGGTCAATTATACACTATACAGAACATTTAATCAAGAAATCTCTAACTGGATACTCTACACTAATTGGCCATTACTATTTCCTGTCCTTCATTGCTTTCAGAGTTCCTGTATCATACTGATGCTCTTCAACACAGATAGATACTGAGGAAGACACATCTATGTTGTTGTTTTTATCATTAGCGTCATTTCTTTTTATGACTGAGCGGTCACGTGAATAAAATTGTAAACAAGTACTTGTGCAGTGGGGCTGTGGTATCTAGCTGTGCAGCACTCAAGCCAAAGCTGTTATCAAGAGATCAGTGAGCTGCTGTAAGTGACACCACTTCTCTCTTAGAACTACTGTTAACTTCATCCCTGAAGACCTTTCACAACCAGTCACCACTAACACAACCGAGAATCAAAAATAGGAAGGGCGCTGCTTATCAATAGAAAAGCAGGTTTAATATCAGATATGACAGCTGAGCTCTGATCTATGAGAACACTGCAGTGGGTTTAATAGCAGCCCCAGCAGCAGAGACCTCTTACAGGCAGTTCATTGCTGTTTATTGAGATATGATTGAGTAAAGGCATAATAAAGAATATTAAAGCACAAAAAAGCATGGCTAATATATGTAAGATGTATGATAAAGCATGCGATATTCATAAGCGGAAGAAGTTTAGTACAAGTCAAAAATGTAACGAATTAGGCATCTGTTTGCAATGGTGCTTGGAAGACATATTTAATAAAGGATGAGCTAAATTAAAATGTGTCAAGGAAAAGTCACTTCTATTTCATGAAGAGATGCTATACAGATATGTGCAGCACACATTTAAATTCAACAAAAGAAACAAGACTTTAAAAACGTACTTTCCATGAGCGCGGATTGACTGGCATTCCCGGCTGAGCCAGGTTCTGAACCTCCATTGATAGCAAGCCTTGCAGCTAAGATCACATTCATTTACCAAACCCAAAGGAGGGACACCATTGATTCGAAACTATTAAAGCCTGGAGAAACCTGCTCAGCCCGGATGTGGGTTCAATGTGTACGCCCACTCGCCTCTTGATTGGTCAGTGTTGTGACGTACTTCCACCCATCCCGGTTTGGGAAAGGGTTCTGAAATGACTCAGGAGCAGCAGGGTTTGAAGCCGGGCTGAGTGCTGCATGGAAACGAGGTATTATTGTTGTGAGCTGAGTGTAAGAACCCAAAGGTGAAGGAAACGTTCCTCTTATAAAGCTGAATCTTTCATTACCACTTACAGGAAGCAGGGGCTGGCTGGAATGTGCATATTCAAACTGATTCACTCATAGCTGCAGGTGCCTCTGGGTAGAATTTGTTTTCCAACCTCAGATCAGTTTGCTTTCAATTTTTAATAAGCTTCTGATATAGTCTTTGCAGATCAATGGAGCCATCTGGCCATTTCTACTACATCCAATCAGTTTTTATTTTTTATTGCCATATTAATTTTATCACGTTTATGGAGCAAAGAAACAATAATTTTAAAGGTGAGCTTTAGCAGCTCAACTGCTCTAAATTATTGAAATCTCTGTTAAGTTCCTGTACATATATCAATGTGATAAACACATCAGCCTCTGTCATGTTTTCACTTTGCCGTAACTTTGCTGGGGAAATGGGGACTGATAGCAGCGTTGCTCTGCTACTATGGCTTGACACAGTGTCTGGAGATCCTGGGGTGGAGAATCACAGAATATATATATAAAACATATCTTAAACCAATCAAGTAATCATATATTTAGTAGCTTTTGACAGCTGAAATAAGTTCTACTGTATTATTGTTGCTTGTCACGAGGCAAAAAGTGAAGACTGTGCTTAATTCTCAGGCACAGTTCTTTCATGGTGTGTCCGCAGATATATTCTACGGGAAATAGATTTGCAAAAACCAGTGTAATCCCAAAGCAGAAATTATCCTTGGTTTAATTAGTTCAGCCTTGCGTGTTGAATGTAATATTTCTTGGATGTGAAATGGAAATCCAGACGTTTTGTGACATTCCTCTTCAAAATGCAGACAAATCCCTTGTCGGAATTTGTTTGGGACTGTTCTGAGCTCATGAAGACAGAGACAGCGTTAATAATATCTTCAAACGATGTTAATTCTGCCCATGCATAACGCATGATTTCAAAAAGTTGCAGTGATGTTTCTCAGATCTGCGTATTTGGGTATTGCTAGCCTTCATGGAACACACAGAGCAAAGTAAAACACACACACACACCTGTCACAAGAAAGGGTTTTCTCCAAATCCCATTCCATCCCTTTAATTATGCATGGGGGCCGTCTGCACACTCTATCAAGCTGCCTCTCGCTGCTCAGTGAGCTTTAGCAGCTCAACTGCTCTAAATTATTGAAATCTCTGTTAAGTTCCTGTACATATATCAATGTGATAAACACATCAGCCTCTGTCATGTTTTCACTTTGCCGTAACCTTGCTGGGGAAATGGGGACTGATAGCAGCGTTGCTCTGCTACTATGGCTTGACACAGTGTCTGGAGATCCTGGGGTGGAGAATCACAGGTCAGCCTTCAGATCTGAAGTCACCTTGCAATTCAACTCACCTCCTCTGCCAAGCAAGGCATTGGGAGAAGGGGGAAGACTGTAGGCATCTTTCTTCTTTTCACCCTCCATATTTCAGAGCTTGCTGTTGATTGGAGGAAGACACTGGCCTTGGGCAAGGCTGATAGCAATAGGGGCGTGTCTTTTGAAGCGCAATGGAGAGCTTTGATGAGCTCGGAGACCTAGAAGAAAATTGAATTATAGTGTATATATATATATGTATATATATATATATATATATATATATATATATATATATATATATATATATATACACACATACACACACATACACATCAAAAAGGCCTCAAGTGTACTATTTACAGTTTAAATACATCAACAGAGGTTTCTAGTTCCTTTTGAAATCATCATCAGAGGGGATTTCCCAGTCAAAAAACGTTCATGTCATTTCATTAGGTGAGACGAGTCAGGGAGGGAAGGAAGCTTAGTCAGGCTCAGGATTGCAGGCCTGACTGCCTTGTAACTTAAACCAAATGAATCCTGTCAAGCTGCACTGTGCTTCAGGGCAGGAGCGCAAGGTTGCTTGTGACTGGAGTGAGCTTGTGCAGTCTGGAGACAGTGCTCGCTGATACACATTCTTATAAGAGGGGGGTTGCACCCTCCCTCGCAGAAACATTTTGAAAAGATCTATCAATGATGTTGAGCAAACAAGGTCCTGCCAGGTACCATTATCTTCAGTGACCACTCCTGTAATTTACAGCGGTATGAAATTACAGTGAGCGGCACAGGCATTG